>NC_056692.1:26295168-26480168 GCF_018350215.1 Panthera leo
TGTTTTAGAGTTTCAAGTAAAACAGTGAATGGACTATCTCAATCAATAAATAAGTAAAATATATGATACTTAGAAAATTATAATTTCTGTTGCTTCCTGGAAACTTACCATGGTAATCCCATGTGATTTTTTAAAGGCAAGAGAAACAATAAATATTCCCTTACCTTGTAAGATGGCAAGAAACACAAAATTCCTTGGCTCACAGCCTGACACACAGATAACACAAGTGCGCCCACTTCATCCTGAAACTCGAAAGTTTCTGTGTGCTGGAAGGTAGCACAGAGATTCCGACCCTTGGGACCTGACCCAATGGTGCCAACCCAAACCTAGAATATAAATATGTATTAGAGTCATGCCTGAACCAGGCAGGCAAATTAGCATTTAGTTGGGAGCCTTAATTACGCATATTACGTGTAGTCAAAAGATCAAGAAACAAGTTTAGAGAAACTTTATTTTTAAATTGTTGGTGTTTCTCTATTTTCATTAATTAATTATATATAAATCTAAATTATAAAAGTTTTACTTTAAGCGCATCACTGACCACTCAGGATACAAGAAAAAATTACTTTTCTATTTCCTAAACAGCTTTGTAAAACTAAACATGCAACAAAATTTTGTTGGATAATGTAAACAAATGAAATGAATAAATCAGAAATGATTCCAGACTATTAGATGAAGGCTTGTATGATCTGCTATAGGTAAGTCTTTAAGACTTGACTATGGTAAGAGTTATGAATACACTCAACAAATTTACAAATTCACTGATGCTCAAAGATCTATAGTCTTAAAAAATCAGACCCACCAAATTTTAGTTATTTGCAATTCATTTATATTCATACAGATCTAGTATTAGTGTGATTTGACTAAGAGAAACTAAAAACTTGACTGGTAATCTACAGACAATATAAACACTTCAGATTGTTGAAACTGTAATAGCCCTATATTTTCAAATAATGTATGAGACTGAGGTACATTTTACAAGATGACGTCTAATGGATACCAGTTTAACCAACTTTTAACTAAATGATTAACTAGTAATAAGATAAACTGATATTAAGTGTTTCCTGACATGATGCAATGGGAAGTAGCAATATCATATCACCTATATAGTATTGTTACCAAACTGTTTAACCTGAATCTTATCAACAGGAAACAATCGGATAAAATCCAGATTATAAGACATTCCTCAAGATAACTGCTAACTTGAATTCTATAAAAATGTCATGAAAGACAAAAAAAATAAAAGGCAAAACAACAGTTTTAAAGACTAAAGAGATATGAAAGTCAAATGCAATACATAATACTTGATTGGATCCTGGGTCAAGAATAAACAAAATAGGGGCGCCTGGATGATGGTCAGACTTCAGGTCAGGCCATGATCTCTACGTTCGTGAGTTCCAGTCCCACATCAGGCTTGCTGCTGTCAGCGCAGAGCCTGGTTTGGATCCTGACCCCTTCTGTCTGCCCCTTCCCCACTTGCGGTGTGTCTGTCTGTCTCTCTCTCTCAAAAATAAACATTAAAAAAAAAATGGGAATGCAAGCTGGTGTAGTCACTCTGGAAAACAGTATGGAGGTTCCTCAAAAAATTAAAAATAGAACTACCCTACGACCCAGCAACTGCACTACTAGGTATTTATCCAAGGGATACAGGTGTGCTATTTCGAAGGGACACATGCACCCCCATGTTTACAGCAGCACTATCAACAATAGCCAAAGTATGGAAAAAGCCCAAATGTCCATTGATGGATGAATGGATAAAGAAGATGTGGTATATATATACAATGGAGTATTACTCGGCAATCAAAAAGAATGAAATCTTGCCATTTAAGCTATGTGGATGGAACTGGAAGGTATTATACTAAGTGAAATTAGTCAGAGAAAGACAAATATCATATGACTTCACTCATATGAGGACTTTAAGAGACAAAATAGATGCACATAAGGGAAGGGAAACAAAAATATAAAAAAACAGGGAGGGGAACAAAGCATAAGAGACTCATAAATATGGAGAATAGAGGGTTACTGGACGGGGTGTGGGAGGGGGGATGGGCTAAATGGGTAAGGGGGCATTAATGAATCTACTCCTGAAATCATTATTGCACTATATGCTAATTTGGATGTAAATTAAAAAAAATAAAGTATTATGTTTAAAAAAAATTAAAAATAAAAATAATTTTCAATTCATGAAGCATACCAAAAAAAAAAAAACAAAAACAAACAAAATAAAAAGATATAAAGACATTTTGGAAATAAATAGATAAATATAAATATTGACACTATTGTACCAATTTTAAATTTCCTTAGTATGATCATGGTATTGTGGTTATACAGGATTATGAAATTGTTCTTTTTTTAAAGTTTATTTGAGAGAGAGAGAGAGAGCAAGCAGGGGAGGGGCAGAGAGAGGGAGAGAATCCCAAGCAGGCTCTCCATTGTCACCATGGAGCCTGATGCGGGGCTTGAACCCACGAACTGTGAAATCAAGACCTGAGCAGAAATCAAGAGTAGGATGCTTAACCAACTGAGCCACCCAGGTGCTGCAGATTATGTAACTGTTCTTGAGAGACAGTCTCAACTAATTTAGGGCAAATGTCATGATGTCTACAAATTACTTTCTAATAGTTTATTCAAAAATGTACATTATACACATACACATATATAATGTGATTGTTAACATTTTGCAGTTTTCCTCTTCTCTCTTTCATATATACACATGAAAAATGTTAACAATTGATGAACCTATGTGAAGGGTATAAAGATGTTCACCATATTAATACTATTTTTTATACCTTTCTGAAGTTTATAATTGTTTAGAAGTTGAGGGCATCAATAAATGAATGGACAACCAAAATGTGGTATTACATACATACAATGGAATATCATTCAGCCTTAAGAAGGTAGGAAATTCTGACTCAGGTTACAACATGGATGACATCATGCTAAGTGAAATAAGCTAATCACAAAAAATATCTATGATTTCACTTATATTAGAGTATCAAATTCATAAAAATAGAAAGTAGAAGGGTGGTTACCAAGGGCTAAGAGGAGGGGGAAATGGAGAATTGTTGTTTAATGGGAAAAGAATTCTAGTTTTGCAAGATGAAAAAGTTCTAGAGATTGGGTACACAACAATGTAAATATACTTAACAAGATTGAACTGTACCCTTAAAAATGGTTAAGATGGTAAATTTTATGTTATATATATTTTATTACAATTAAAATAAAAATCATGTTTTATAATCAAAAACTCAAAAAAAGCCAAGAGTTTACTCTTTAAAAAGATTAATAAAAAGGATAAACTGTACCAACACTGATAAAGAAAAAACATAAAACCAGAGAATACAAATTGATAATATCAGGTAGGGATAAGGAGAACATGGCTACAGAGTTCATAGATATTAAAAAGATAATAAGACATTTTATAATAAAAAATAAGTTTTAAAAAGTTGGGTGGGGGACACCTGGATGACTCACTCAGCTAAGCACCTGACTCATGATTTCAGCTCAGGTCATGATCTCACTTTGTGAGTTCAAGCCCTGCACTGGGCTCTGTGCTGACAGTGTGGAGCCTGCTTCTCTCTCTTTCTCTTTCTCTCTCTCTCTCTCTCTTTCTCTCTCTCTCTCTCTCTCTTTCTCTCTCTCTCTCTCTCTCTGCCCTTCCCCAACTCATGCATACACGGTCACTCTCAAAAATATATAAAGAAACTACAAAAAAAGAAAAAAACATTAGGGGTAAATGTTACAATAGAATTCAACTGAACAATTATCATTTTTACTATTATAATCCATTGACATTATAGGCTAAATAGGCTTTTGTGTACTAGTTTGAGAACTTAGAGCCTATAATACCATTCTTATGAGAAAATATACTAAATTTATTAATAGCTTCCCATGTTTATTTGAACTCTGAAGGAAGGTACTTAAAACTGTGGAGCATAAAGTGCTTGTGATGAGCACTGGGTGTTGTATGTAAGTGTTAAATCACAAAATTCTACCCCTGAAACTAATATTACACTGTACGTTAACTAACTGGAATTTAAAAAGAAAGTTTAAAAAAAAGTGGAACATATATTTTTCCTTCACTATTGTTTACAGCAATGTTTCCAAAGAGGAGTACTCTGCCATTATAGAAAGCACAACTCTTAGTTATATAATAGCTTAGCATTCCAGGCCCCCACCTACTAAATATCAATAGTTCCTGCCAAGTAATTGTGAAAACCAAAATGTCCTCACAAATACACCTTGTTGGTTAAAAACAACAGCTTTATAAAGAACTAGAATTGTGTTAGGCACACAAATGATGCTCAATATGTAGCTAACTGCTTTAAATGACTTCATAAAAAGAAAGAGGGTAGATTGACAAATGACAGCTCAAATGTTCCTAGGGAATTAAATAACATTTATTGTTCTAAAACATTAAAATTTTAAGTTATATGACTCATGAGAGTTTTCAATTCATTTTAGATATTCAAACATATGCTGAATATCTGGTAACTAATGCCAGGTATTAATCTAGGTGCAGTGGAAGAATGGGAACATGGAAGGAATAAAATAATACCACTGTCTAATGGAAAAAAGAAACACATGAGCAAAGAATTATGCATAGGAACTATGGTAAAGATGTTAAATTTTTTAAGTTTATTTTGAGAGAGAGAGAGAGAGAGAGAGAGAGAGAGAGAGAGACAGTGTGCGTGGGGGAGGGGTAGAAAGAGGGAGAGCCTCTGCACTGCCAGCACAGAGCCCAATGAAGGGTTCCAACCCACTAACTGTGAGATCATGACCTGAGCCAAAACAGAGTTGGATGCTCAACTGACTGAGCCACCCAGGAGCTCCTTGTTTTGTTTTTAATTCTCATTTAAAAAAAAAAAAACGTAAAAAATATTTAAATGAGGAAATTGCAATATAGTCTTTGCATCTAAAGTGTGTATTTTTACTCACTAAACTCAAGGAATGCTATTTATCAGTATTTCCCTTGGTTGACACTACCGAGTAGCTGACAGATTTTCTTTTATTCTAAAGCTAAGATGTTGGATTTCCTACAGGATCTGTTTGCTAGTATTTCAGGTATCTTCTAATTTTTTTTATATAAAATTATATTGATGTAAAAAGATTGAGAGCCTTCAGAAAACTAACCTGTGAGTTATTAATGACATGATTAGCCTCCAGTTGGATACTAAAAGTAACACCAAGTTCTGATGAAAAGGATTTCATTGGTGATAATGTCCCAGATGTCAAAACAATGGTCCAAACTTTGCCATTAATATCTGAAAAGGCCTAAAAGGAAACATTATTAGATACATAAGATCATCTTTAAAACAGTCAAACATATTTATTTAATTGTTGGTACCGAGCAAGATGACAAAATTTTCATTTACAACATGATAGGCTTACCACAGCTGGATTTAAGCACCAAAAATTTAGCACACGAACTGCAGTTTTCTGTCTTACACGTTTCCTACTTTTTGCTTGAGCAAAGAATTCATTTTTATCTGAAGAATCAGTCTGATTTATCCAAGAATAAGTCTGTTGAATAGCAACTTTATAATCATCTGCAAATCTGCATGAAAATAAAATGGTAATTAAATGCAAAACTTCATGAAACATATGATGTCCCAGATACATACAATGTAAAAACTGATTATATTAAAACTAAATTGAAAGTCGTGGTATCTTCCCACTCAAAGATAACATTTTCCCCACCAACAACCCCCACCACTAATTAAATTAAACTCAGTAACTCTGATAGAAAATGAATCATTAAATCTTACAATCAACTTTCTCACTTAGAGATTAGATATTATCTAAATATCCACCCCTTACCATTTCCCATTCCTACGTTCAAACAATACATAAATCATGGCCGAAACAGAATTAAAATCCAGGTCTCTAATTCCTAGTCCAGAGCTCTTTGCATTCTGTGCTACATTATCAGCTACAAAACAGATAATAGGGTATCATTAAAGAAACGAAACAGTGGATTATACTTTTTTATTACATGAGAAAAATGGAGAGAATTTTTACTGAAGATTTCAAAAGTTTAGGAAACTAATTACAAAATTTAAGTTCCTTTAAAATATGGGTCTCAGTCTTCATTAACTTTTAATGAAGATATTGATTTTTGTGATGCCATCCAACTTACAATTTCTTTCAATAAGAGGCTATACACACTTCAACTTACAGAATAAAACTAGTATTCCCTACCATGTCCTCACAATAATATTTACTGTTAACTTCATCTCTAGAGAGATCAGATCTCAAAGTTCAAGTCAGGACCCTAAAATCTGTGGAGAGAATTTTATAAAAGTACAGGGAGCTAAAAACTATAAAACATTTAGAAGAAAACATAGGGAAAAATTTTTATGATACCATATTTGGCTACATTTCTTGTATATACCAAAAACACAAGCAACAAAAGAAAAGACAGATAAACTGGGTTTCATCAAAATTTAAAAACTTTTGTGCATCAAAGGACACTATCAGAGAATGAGAAGACAACCAAAGAATAGAAAATCTTTGGGGCGCCTGGGTGGCGCAGTCGGTTAAGCGTCCGACTTCAGCCAGGTCACGATCTCGCGGTCCATGAGTTTGAGCCCCGCGTCAGGCTCTGGGCTGATGGCTCGGAGCCTGGAGCCTGTTTCTGATTCTGTGTCTCCCTCTCTCTCTGCCCCTCCCCCGTTCATGCTCTGTCTCTCTCTGTCCCAAAAATAAATTAAAAACGTTGAAAAAAAATTAAAAAAAAAAAAAAAAAAAAAAGAAAATCTTTGTAAAACATGTATCTGATATGGGATAATATCCAGAATATATAATTAACTCTTACAACTTCACAACAACAACAACAACAAAAACCACAACCCAATTCAAAAATGGGCAAAGGAGGAGCACCTGGGTGGCTCAGTTGGTTAAGTGTCCAACTTCAGCTCAGGTCATGATCTCGCAGTTTTTCAGTTCGAGCCCCATATTGGGTTCTGTGCAGACAGCTCAGAGCCTGGAGCCTGCCTCAAAGTCTCTTCTCTGCCCCTCCCCCACGCGTGCTCTCTCTGTCTCTCTCTCAAAAATAAATAAATACTTTTTAAAATGGGCAAAGAGGGGTGTCTGGGTGGCTCAGTTGGTTGGGCATCTGACTTTTGGTTTCAGCTCAAGTCAGAAACTTGCAGTTTGTGGGTTCAAGTCCCACATGGGGCTGTGCACTGACAATGCTAAGCCTGCTCGGGATTCTCTCTCTCTCCCTTTCTCTCTTCCCCTTCCCCGCTGGCTCTGTCTCTCTCTCAAAATAAACTTAAAAAAATTTTTTTTTAATGGGCAAAGGATGCAAATAGACATTACTCCAATGAACACCTGCAAATGGACAATAAGCATATGAAAAGATGCTCAACATTACTAGCCATTAGTGGAGGGTGGGTAAATCAAAATTATAAGCAGATACCACTTTATACCCATTACGATGGCTATTATCCAAAAACCAGAAACAAGTATTAGCAAGGCTGTAGAACAACTAGAAATGTTGTGCATAACCATGGGAATCTAAAATGTGCAGCTGCTATGGAAAACAGTATGTTGGTTCCTCAGATAGTTAAATATAGAATACCATATGATCCTGCAATTCCACCGCTAGAGACTCAAACAGATACTTGTACATCAAAATTCACTGTAGCATTATTCACAATAGACAAAAGGTGAAAATAATCCATGGTACATACATACAATAGAATAATCAGCCATAAAAAGGAATGGCATTGATCTATATTACAACATGGATAAACCTTGAAACCATTATGCTAAGTGAAATAAGTCAGATGCAAAAGAACAAATATATGATTCCACTTTTGGGAGATATCTAAAGGACAAATCAATGGAGATGAAAGAATAGAGGTTACCAGAGGTTGTGGGAAGAAAGAAATGAGATATAGAGATCCTATTTGGGCTGATGAAAAAGTTCTGGAAGTGGATGACTGCACAACAATGTGAATAAACCTAATGCTACTAAAATATATATTTGAAAAATGGTTAAAATAGTAAATTTTATGTTATGTATATTTTGCCATATAAAAAAAAAAAACAGGAACCAAATAGTACTACAATTTAATAAGGGGTAGAGTGAGGGGAGTTAACTCTTTCTCATATTCCACATTTCACTAGATAGAGGCTTTATGCAATAAGAAAGAGACTTTCTGACACTGGAAGAAACATATTTAAAACTACACTTAAAAGGTAAATGTTTAAGTTCAGTCATATACAACTAAAAATTTAATGCTGAATTAACTAATAAGATGTATTTCAAGTATATTTATTTCAATAATCATTTTCATTAATAAAGACTAATTTCAATTGATCTAAGTCTGTGCCAATAAGTAAGAGTAATATTTATACCACTTATTTACAATGATTGTAGGTACTCACACAAAACAAGTATGGATTAAATACATACTAGTACCCAATAAAATTAATATTTTTAAGATGAAAAATACAGAGGCGCCTGGGTGACTCAGTCGGTTGAGCATCCGACTTCAGCTCAGGTCATGATCTCATGGGTCCGTGAGTTCGAGCCCCGCGTCGGGCTCTGTGCAGACAACTCAGAGCCTGGAGCCTGTTTCAGATTCTGTGTCTCCCTCTCCCTCTGACCCTCCCCTGTTCATGCTCTGTCTCTCCCAGTCTCAAAAATAAATAAACGTTAAAAAAAAAAATTAAGATGAAAAATACATATGTATTTACTTACTTGCTGTTTTGCCTAAAAAGATAGTCAAACACCATAAAAAGTCCTTTGAGTATTATTTGAGTTGAAGCACTAATAATCGGTACTTCTCTTGTCTCCTCTCTACCATGAATTGGTAAGACTTTTTCTTCTTTTTGAAGGACAGAAGAAAAATGTCCCTGAAAGAAATTACTGTTATTAAGTATACTGCAGGAAATGGGAAGAAGAGGAAAAAAAACCTCTCAATACTATAATAAAACGCAAATGAAATATACATTGAAATTTGAGGAAAACATTACCAATACACAAGTGCTAAAAGTGTGTTTTAAATTCCCACATATTCCAAAATTCTCTTCAGAGTTCAAGACTCTTTAATAATAAGTTGTACACTTAGGAAGTTCATTACTTCTTCAGGCAATTAGGGTATTATTTAGCACCCTTCAAAAGTCATGAACTAGGCATGTCTAGTGGGCCCAGTTTTTAGAGCAGGCAACTCTTGATCTCAAAGTTGTGAGTTCAAGCTCCATGTTGGGTGTAGAGCTTACTTTAAAAAAAAAAAAAGAGAGAGAGAGAGAGAGAAGAGAAGAAGAGAAAAGTAATGGACTAAATAAAAATGTACCAAATGGTTTCTCCAAGGAGCTTAAGAGTTGATACGCCACCTAAATGCCTGAAATATTTCCAGGGAGTATTCCAACAATGAGAATAATATGACTGCATGACAAGGAAAATCTTAAAAGTGACTCAAGGAAATAATACATGCTAAATACAGAATGTATACTAACTGGCTCACTTGTTTTCATGTGACTAATAAGTTTTAATACAGATAGAAGTGTGGACATAAAAGGGGCGCCTGAGTGGCTCAGTCCGTTAAGCGTCTGACTTCGGCTTAGGTGATGATCTCGCGGTTTGTGAGTTCGGGTCCCTTGTCAGGCTCTATGCTGACAGCTCAGAGCCTGGAGCTTGCTTCAGATTCTGTCTCCCTCTCTCTACCCTCCTCCGCTCGCACTCTGTCTGTCTCTCTCTCTCTCTCTCAAAAATAAATAAATCTTAAAAAAAAAAATAAATAAAGTGCTTAAAGCAAACTAAAAAAAAAGAAGTGTGGACATAAGAAAAAAGAAAAGTATGCACTCGCACATTGTGAAAACTCTGAATATTGAAGCAAAAGATATTGGTGACAACTCTGATGTTTGACAATAAAGTATGTGTTCAATAAAAATAAAATGGGAAAATAGTTAAGATAAATTAAGACATAATATTAACATTCAGATATATTTTGAAATAATACACATCTAGAGTAAAATTAGTTTCCACTGAACATTGAAGGATACAAATAGAAAGATTTTTGAAAAAGAAAAAATGAAAACATTAACTTGGAAAAACATTCAGGACTACAAATTATTAACGAAAAACAAGTATTCAATTGTTCTTCTTTTTTGTTAATTTTTTTTAATGTTTATTTATTTTTGAGAGACAGAGAGACACAGCCTGAGTGGGGGAGGGGCAGAGAAAGAGGGAGACATAGAACATGCAGCAGGCTCCAGGCTCTGAGCTGTCAGCACAGAGCCAGACGCAGGGCTCGAATTCATGAGCCATGAGATCATGACCTGAGCCAAAGGTGGACGCTTAACCAACTAAGCCACCCAGGTGCCCCTCAACTGTTCTTTTTAAAAATCAAGTCCCCTCAGCGATACTTTATATAAAGGCTACAATTCTTCCCCAACATTGGCAGAACACTGGCAATTTATTCTGTAAAACTACAGAACTTCTGAATAGACATTTTTCCAAAGAAGACATTCAGATGGCCAAGTCGCACATGAAAAGATGGTCAACAACTAATCATTAGGGAAACATAAATGAAAACCACAGTGAGATACCACTTTACACCTGTCAGAATGGCTAGACTCAAAAAGACAAGAAATAAAAAAGTGTTGGTAAGGATATGGAGAAAAAGGAACCCTCTTGTATTGTTGGTGGGAATGTAAACTGGTGCAGCCAATGTGGAAAGCACTATGGAGGCTCCTCAAAATATTAAAAGTAGAAATACATTATCCAGCAATTCCACTATTGGGTATTTAGCCAAAGAAAATGAAAACACTAATTCAAAAAGACAAATGCACCCCTATGTTTACTGCAGCAATATTTACAATAGCCAAAATATGGTAGCAATCCAAGTGTCCATACATAGATGAACAGATAAAGATGTGGTGTATATATACACACAATGGAATACTACTCAACCGTAGAAAAGAATGAGGTCTTACCATTTGTGGCAACATGGATGAACTAGAGGCTATTTTGCTAAGTAACATAACTCAGAGAAAAACAAATACTACATGATTTTACTTACATGTGGAATCAAAAACAAAACAAATGAATAAACAAACAAAAAGCAGACAAAGACCCATAAATGCGAAGTACAAACTAATGATTTGCCAGAAGAGGAGTGGGAGATACAGACTTCCAGTTTGGAATGAATAAGTCACAGGGATAAAAGGTACAGAATAGGGAATAGTCAAGGTACTTTAATAGCGTAAGATTGTAGCATAGCATAACATAAAGACTTGTTGAATCACTAAGTTGAAAGTAATGTAATACGTGAAAACTAATGGAACGTTGTGTGTCAACTATACTTTAAAAAAAAAAAAAAATTTGAAAGAAAGCCCAAACTACAGAAAATCCTCAACTACTGAAGGTAAGGCAATGTACTAAAAACACATGGACTGAATGAAATTCTACATATTGAATCATGAAACTACTCCAAGGCTACTTCTGCCTAGGTTACCTAAAAATTGACAAGTGGGTTTATAGATAAACAGAAAACTAAGCATATTTATTTACCAGTAATTATTACTTCACAGGACACATAAAGTTGTATACAAATTTAACCTAGTAAGCTACATGATAGTTACTATCATAAGCTATGATAATATGTATACACGATAATGACATACACACCGAATATTAATTATGGTGAAAGAATGAAGAGAGGAGAAAGGTAAAGAGAGGAAAAGTAGAAAGAGAGAGGAAAAAGAGAGTGAGTGTGTGAGAGACTGAAAGGGAGAGACAGTGTGTGTGTGTAAAGGAGATAATGCATCATCATACATTATAGGAAGTCAATAGAGAATATCTAAAATTGAAAACTCAAAAGCAGCAGAACTCAAATGTTATTTAGAAAACGGGTTAAATATCAGAAGAAATCACCAGAAGAGTTAAATGTGCCACTAGGAGGGCGACTGGGTGGCTCAGTCGGTTGAATGTCAGATTTCGGCTCAGGTCATGATCTCGCGGTCTGTGGGTTCGAGCCCGCATCAGGCTCTGTGCTGACAGCTCAGAGCCTGGAGCCTGCTTCGGATTCTGTATCTCCCTCTCTCTCTATCCCTCCCCCGCTCATGCTCGCTCTCTCTCTCTCTCTCTCTCTCTGTCAAAAATAAATAAATATTAAAAAAAATTTTTTTTAAATAAATCAAAGTGCCACTAGGAAGTGAAAATTGGGATTGAGAAGGAGTGGGGCAGATGAATGCTTTTCTTGATGGTACTGACTCTTTAAATTATATACATGCTACTTGCGTAAAAATTAACTTCTAAAAATTTAATAATCACAATGTTGAGTTTCTTAGCTAGCTAGGATTAAAGGAAATTTCCTTAACCTAATAAAAATATAACTATAAAAATCCTACAGCACCTATTGAATGGGAAAAAATTTACAAATCATATATCTAATACAGTGTTCATATCCAGAATATATAAAGAACTTACAGTCAATAATAAAAGACAACCCAATTTCAAAGTAGGCAACAAATTTGAATAGAGATTTCTCTAAAGGAGATATATAAATGGACATTAAGCACTTGAATAAATGCTCAACATTAGGAATTATGAGGGAAATGAAAATCAAACTACACTGAGGTACCACTTCATTTCCCCTAGAAAACTATAAGAAGAGATAACAAGTATTAGTGAGGATGTGAAAGAAATCAGAATCCTTATACACTGTTGATGGGATTGTAAAATGGTGCAGCCCCTTTGTAAAACAGATTGCAGTTCCTCAAAGTTAAACACAGAACTCTCTCAAAAATAAACATTAAAAAAATATTTTTTTAAAGGGGGGGGGGGGGGGACGACGGCACCAGGGTGGCTCAGTGGGTTAAGCATCTGACTTCAATTCAGGTCATGATCTCACGGTTCATGAGTTCAAGCCCCACATCAGGGTCTGTGCTGATAGCTCAGAGCCTGGAGCCTGCCTTGGATTCTTTGTCTCCCTCTCTCTCTGCCCCTCCCTGCTGTGCTCTGTCTCTGTCTCTCTCAAAAATAAGCATTAAGAAAAATTAAAAAAAAAAAGTTAAACACAGAGTTACCAAATGGCCTGGCAATTCCCCTAAGTATATACCCAAGAGAATTAAAAATATAAGTGCACATAAAAATTTGGACATGAATGGTAAAAGCATTATTTATAATAGACAAAAATAGAAACCACCCAAATGTGTCAAGTGATAATGAATAAACAAAATGCAGTAGATTTATACAATGGAATATTATTTGGTAATAAAAAGGGAATGAAGTATTCATGAATGTTATGACATACATAGATGAACCTTGAAAACATACACAATGAAGGATACCAGTCACAAAAGCACCATATCATGTTTCCATTTATGTGAAATGCCTAGAATAGGCAGGTCTATAGAAACAGAATGTAAATTAGTGGTTTCCAGGAGCTGGGGGAGAAGGAAATAGGGAATGCTTGCTAATGGGTACACAGTTCTTTATGAGGTGATGAAAATGTTCTGAAATTAGATAGCAGTGATAGTTGCATAACTCTGTGACTATACTAAAAATCACTGAATTGTATGCTTTAAAATGGCAAATTTTATGGCATGTGAATTATATCTCAGTCTAGCTGTTAATAAAAAATAAAAGAATTTTAAAACAATACAGTAGACATGTTACTAAATGATGTAACACTAGTAATATAACCTCTTCTGGGTAGCAGTAAGACCAAAATGTGTTTCACTGCCCGTGATAAACAATGCTCTAAAAGTTGAAGCCAGCAAAGAAATAAAATGTGATGGAGTTGGAAAGAAAATATTCATTACTCATAGACAATAAAATTACATGGAAAATTTAAGAATCCATAGGCAAACCTATAAGATAGTTTAGCAACATAGTTACTTACAAGATAAATAAATAAAAATCTACCATTTTTACACACCAATTAGCAATTAGAAAATGCAATTTTTAAAATATACTATGTGAAAAATAAACAGAAACTTTAACTTACTTAGGAATAAATCTACCCCAAAACACCTAAGACTTTTAAAAATAAAATCATAAAACTTTATTGATATATAAGACATAATAAATGAAGAACTTAATATACATTGTGAACAGAAAAACTCTGTATTGTAAATATGTCAATTCTTTATAAATTAATCCATAAACTCATTGCAATTCCAATCAAAATTCCAACAGATTTTTCATAGAAATTTACAAGCTAATTCTAAAATTCAGTTGAGATCATCCCAAAGGAAAAGAACAAAGAGGAGATACGCCCTACCACTATCAATATTTTTCTAATGCCAGAGTAGTCAACAAATATGACAGTTTAGATAAACAGAATCATAGAACAAAGTCCAGAAATTAATTCACAAATAAGAGAAAATTAGATATAAAGGCAGAAGTGTCATTATAAATCAGAGGAAAATGGATGGATTATTTAGTAAATGATGCTGCGAAAATTATCCATAGAAGAAATAAAATGGATTCCTAACCTCACAATATAAACAAAAATGAATCCTAGGCTAATTAAAAACCTTTATTAAAAAAATAGTAACACTTTTAGAAAATGTACCACAAGATAGGGAAAGACTGCTAAAACTAAACTCAAATACAATTCACAAAAGAAAACACTGATAAATTTGAAGGCACTAAAATAAAAAACACTTAGAAAAATACTCTATAAACAAACCATAGATACAAGAATATACATACAATGCAATAAGCAACAAAGAATTAGTATTTTGAATATATAAAGGAATAGCAATGTATACAAAGATACATTTTCAAGGATGTTCACAGCAGAATTGTTTCTTATCCTTGGAAAACTGGCAACAACTTATATTTCAAATGACAGATTATCAAGTAATTTAGAATATGTGTACTCACAAAAATGCTACACGGCAATTAAAACTCATGTGAAAAAAATCTTTATTAAAATAGTAAAGTACTCATAGTACACTGTTAAGTCAAAAGAGGCTATAAAGAAACATGTATCATATCAGAAATCTATTTATGTTAAGGATATATGCATAGAATAAGAGAGATGGTCATAAATCCAAAAGTTAATAGTGATCATGTTTGGTAGTTTTTCTTTTTCCTTTGTTTTCTTTTTCCTTTCCATGTCTTTGTACTTTCCTAATTTTTCCTTGACATATATTTTATCTGTACCTGTTTAAAATTAACGTATAATACACAGAATGCACTAATCTTAAGTATACAGCTCCCTAAACACACACACACACACACACACACACACACGTAACCAACACTCACTAAGAAAACAAAACATTTTTTGAATCCCAGATGGTTCCATTTTGCTCCTCTCAGCCCAAATTGCTCCTTACTGTTGCACAGTAGCAACCAGTATTCTGAATTTGGCTAACATAATTATGTTTGTCTCTTCTTAAAATTCATAAAAATAAAATCATACAGTTTTTACTCTTTTGTGTCTGGTTTCTTTTATTCAACATTATGCCTGCAAGATTCATTTGCATAGTGGCAGTGGTTCATTTTTTAAATTGCTGTCTAATATTCTACTATATGAATATCTCACAATTAATTCATTTCACTGTTGATGTGAACCTTTAAAATGCAAAGTTTATGCAAAACAGTCATGAAAAGATGTCACAATATGGACAATATTTATGATACCATATTGCATTTTAAAAGCAGGCAAAAAGTATAAATATCATCTAATTAAAATACATTTTTAATGCTCATATGCTCATATGCTAGTGGTTATCATGCTAGCCATAGTTTCTATCTGTTTGGTTCAAGGACCTCTTCAAATCCAAATGAGGGAAATTACAAAACTCTGATAAAAGAAATCAAAGATCTAAACAAATGGAGAGATACTTCCTATTCATAGATAGAAAGACTCAATATTGTTCAGCTGTCAGTTCTTCCTAGTTTGATCTGTAGATTCAATGCAATTTCAATCAAAATCCCAGAAAGTTACTTTGTGGATACTGACAAACTGACTCTAAAGTTTATTTGGAAAGAAAAAAACCAGAATAATCAACACAATACTGAACAAAATCAGAGAACTGACACTACCTGACTTCAAGACTTACTATAAATCTATAGCAATTGATAGTGTGGTATTAGTGAAGGAACAGACATATCAATTAATGGAAAAGAATAGAGAGCCGAAAAAAGGACCCATAATAATACATTCAACTGATCTTTAACAAAGGAGCAAATATAATCCAATGGAGAAAGGATGGCCTTTTCAACAAATGGTGATAGAATAATTGGACACCTACATGCAAAGAAATGAATCTAGATACAGACCTTATATACAACACAAAAATTAACTCAAAGTGGATCACAGACCTAAATGTAAAATGCAAAACTATAAAATTTCTAGAAGAAAAAGACAAGAAAATCTAGGTGGCTTTGGGTTTGGTGGGGAGTTTTTAGATACAATACCAAGAGCATGATCTGTCAAAGAAAAAATTGTTAAGTTGAACTTTATTAAAAGTAAAAAAGTTCTATAAAAGACACTGTTAATAGAATGAAAAGACAAGCCACAGACTGGAAGAATATATCTACAAACATATATTTGATGAAGGACTTGTATACCAAATATACAGAGAACACTTAAAAATCAACAACAGGAAGACAAAGAACCCAACTGAAAAGTAGGCAAAGATCTGAAGAGACATCTCACCCCAAATAAGATATATAGATGGCACATAAGCATGTGAAAAGATGTTCCACATCAAATGTCATTAGGGAATTGTACACTAAAACAGTAATAAGATACTACTACATACCCATTAGAATGGGTAATATTCAAACCACTGACAATACCTAATATTGGCAAGGATATAGAATAACAAGAACCCTCATTCACTGATGATGGGAATATAAAATGGCACAGCCACTTTGGAAGACAGCAGTTTCTTACACAGCTAAAAATGGTCTTACCATATAATTCAGCAATTGTCCTAAGTATTTACTATTTACACAAGTGAGAAGAAAGCATGTCCATATAAAAATATGCACACAAGTATTTATAAGAGCTTTATTCAGAATTTCCCAAATTTGGTAGTCACCAATATATCCTACAGTAGGTGAATGGATAAACAAACAGTGTGTATACATGCAGTGAATATTGTTTAGCAATAAAAAGAAACAAGCATCAAGCCACAAAAAGACATGAAGGAACCTGAGTATGATTCCAACTAAATGACATTCTGGAAAAGGCAAATCTATGGAGTCGGTTGAAAAAAAATCAGTGGTTGCTAGAGGTTCAGGAGGGCAAATGAGATGTGGTGAAAGGATGAATTAAGAAGTATAGCACAGAATATTCTTAAGGCAGTGAAAACATTCTGTATGATATTTTAAGAGTAGATACATGACTTTGTTTATATCAAAACTCAGAACTCCGCAATACAGAGAGTGAACCCCAATGTAAACTATGGACTTCAGTTAACAATAATGTAACAATATTGGTTCAATTGTAACAAATGTACTATACAATTGCAAGCTGTTAATAATAGAAACTGTATAGTGTATGAGTGTGTGTGTGTGTGTGTGTGTGTGTGTGTGTGTGTGTGTGTGCGCGTGCCTGTGGGCATGCGTGCGCCACACGTGTGGCTAGGGTTAGGGGAATATGAAAATTCTGTCCTTTCTGCTCAATTGTTCTGTAAACAACAACTAAAACAACCACTCTTAAAAGCAAAATCTACTGGTGGCTCAGTCGGTTGAACATACGACTTTGGCTCAGGTCATGATCTCACGGTTTGTGAGTTCGAGCCCCACATCAGGCTCTGTGCTGACAGCTCAGGGCCTGGAGCCTGCTTCGGATTCTGTGTCTCCCTTTCTCTCTGCTCCTCCCCTGCTCACACTCTGTCTCTCTCTCAAAAATAAATAAAGATTTTTTTTAAAAATTAAAAAACAATCCATTAATTTAAATAAGTAATTAAGAACAAAAATGATAAAAACATTCTTATCTGGGGGGGAGGGAACAACCTCTTTCAGAATAGAAGTTATGAAGCCTCTACTAGAAAAAAGTACAGAAGTGCATACTCATAAAATTTTGCATACAATTTCGTAAGATTCACAGACTCCCCCAGCCCACTCATGATCCCCCAGGTTTATAACCTCTAACTAAATTAAGGAGAACAAAAAATGAATTTACCTTTTTATTTTCTAAATTTTTAACTTGTATAACTGACAAAATAACTTTTATTACAACCTAAACATATTGACTTGTTTTAGACTGGAATAAAGCAATTCATTCCGTTAAGCCTTATTTCTTTCACACTAAATAATGCTACTTTTTCATCCATAAATAATAATGATCAGTTATTAATTATAAATGAATTATAAATAATTTATCAGTTAAAAATTATCAAACTTAAATAAAATAAAATTAAAAAAAAATTAAATTGCTACTTTTTTTAGTCTGTATTAATTTATTCACTATTAAACCATTCACTAAATAAATGTCACAGATAGAAAAATGTCTTACCTGCAAAATGGGAAAAGTAGCAGTGGTGATACCCATTTTGTGTAAATTTAAGAGCATTTCACTTCCACTCCATATTTTACAGGATGATTCATAATCCCTTTCCATAAGATGTTCAGAGTTTGCTTCTAACCAACTAAAATAAAACAATTCCATCAATCAGTATTATCCTTATGTGCACTATTTCAATAAAACAAAGAGAACTGTGATACATTGATCATATTCCTTGAAGCTCTTAGAACACAAATGCGGATTAAGACATCTTTTAAGATGCATGCATGTCTCATATTGCAAAATAAACATTTATATAGCTAAAAAGTAAGCTTTTATTCAGAAAAGAGAAACATGTAGGTGATTTCCCAATTGTGTTTTATGGATTCACACTGCTTTACTTGACTATCTCTCCAACTGACAGCCAGGTCGTAGCATATCCCAAATGCACATAAAGGAAATACAAAACAATCTAATAAAGAAATTAAGGTGTTACATATTAACACCAAAAGGGAGTTACTAGAAAATATATTCATTTGTATGTAAATACACACATTTTTATATTCAGCCAGTGCTTAAATGTCTATATTATTATACAGTCACATACTGTACTGGGTACTGGAAATACAGTAGTAAATAAAATAGGCAAGATCCTCACTCTCATAGAAATTACATTCTACCAAAGGGAGAAATAAACTTAGAAACATATACATGAAACAAGAAAATATCAGATAGTGAAAAGTGTGATACAATGAAAATACAGGATAAAGTAATGATATAGGATAAATGTAGTGATATAGGATATAATGTAATCTAATTGCTATTTTAATTTGAATGTCAAAGAAGTTCTCCATGAGGTAACATTTATTCTAACAACTGAATGCAAAAAGTACCCAATCATGAAAAGATCAGGGGGGTGGGGGTGGGGGGTAGTATTCCAAGCAGAAAGAACAGCTAGTGCAAAAATCCTGAAGTGGTTAACAAATTTTACTTATTTAAGGATCTGATAAAAAGCCAATATAAAGTTGCAACACAATGGGCAAAAAAGAATAACATTATGATCAATGTTAAGAGTGATAAGCAGTATTCAGGTCAGGTTAAGCCAGGGTTAGGAAATCTGGATTCTATTCAAAAGTACAATGGGAAGGTTTTAAATGAAGGGTTTTAAATAAGAGAGAGACAATCTAAGTGTTTAAAAGATGATTCCAGTTTCTAAGCCAGACTGGATTAGAGGAGAAAGGCAAAAATGAAAACAGAGACTGTTGGAGGCTGTTACAGAATTCTACTTGAGAGATGATTCTGAGATGATAGGAGACTGAAGGATTTGGGACATACTGTACAGGTGGCATTTATTAAACTTACTGATGAACCGGATGAAGTGAGGCAGTATCAAGGACAACAGATTTCTGATTTGAGGAACTGCTTGGTAATGTTTGCTTAGGTAAGGAAGACAGGGAGCATTTGAGGGGAGTAGGTAAGGAAAAGGAAGGAATTTTGTAAAGTTGAAATGTGATATCCATATCCAAACAGACACATAAAGTACAGTTGGATATATGAAAATAGCATTCCAGAGACAGACTAGAACCTAGATTTATTAAAGACCGGGCTAGACACAGATTTAGGCGTCACTAGGACTGCTATGGTACTTGGTTATGTAATTTAGGCAAACTGCAGAGACAGAGAAGAAATGAGGTCCCAGGACCAAATCCTGAGGCACTTCAATATTTACATATCAAACAGAGTAAGAACTATCAAAAGAAACTGAGAAAGAATGGACTGTGAGGAAGACGAAAACCAGGTGTCATAGAGGCTATCTAGGAAACACACTCCTATGTTGTCTCCTCTTGTCTCACTACTTCACCTCTGACACATCTGGTCACTAAATGTATGTGGCATTCTTCTTTCCTTACACCAAGCAATTCTCAAGACACTAGCTGGGTGTCCTATAATTCAATTCAATTCTGACACTAACTGGAGTTAGAATTGGCACAGACCCCAAAGGCTAAGCATTCAGCCTCACCAGACTGTCCTCCCCACCTCTTCATCTCAGATGCCAGCATAAAAGTCCAACTTGTCATTTGTACTTCTGACCAACCAGCTATAAATCAGAGGTTCCCATGACCCCTCCTCAGGTTTAATCATTTACTAGAACAACTCACAGAACTCCAGGAAACACTTATGTTTACGAGTTTATTATATAATAAAGGATACAGATAAATAACCAGAAGAAGAGATATATGGGAAGAAGTCTGGAAGGGTCTAAGCACAGGAGCTTCTGTCCCAGTAAAGGCAGGGTGCTCTAAGCACATAAATGTGTGTACCAGTCTGGAAGCTCTCTGAATCCTGGCGTCATCATGTAGGCATGATCGATTATTAACTTAATCTCTACCCTTCTCCCTTTCCAGAGGGAAGGTGGAGCTGAAAGTTCTAAGCTTCTAATCATAGTTTAGTCTTTCTAGTGACCAGCTCCATCCAAGAGCCCACCAAACATCACCTCATTGGAATAAAAAACAGTCCTATCACCCAGGAAGTCTCAAGGGATTTAGGAGCTCTGTCAGGAACTGGGGTCGAAGACCAAATATTAGAACAAAAGATGCTCCTAACACAAAAGTGTTACCACCACTTAGGAAATTACAAGGGTTTTAGAAACTCTGCCAGGAACTGGGGACAGAGAGCAACTCTGTTATATATATATATATATATATATATATATATATATATATATATATATATATATATGTATATATATATATATACGCCAAAAACATTTTCATAGAGGTGGTAGTCAACAATACCCAAAGAACACTGCTGACAGGCTGAGTAAGATAACAGAAAAATAACCTTTGGATTTGGCAACATATGGATCAATGGTGACCTTGATAAAAACAATTTTAGTAGAATTCTGCAGACAGCAACACAGCAGAGATCAATGAGGAAAGACCAGGGAGTGAGAAAATAGAATTAGCAACTATAGGTAACTCAACAAATCATGCTGTGAAATAAAAATGACAAACTGCTACATGGCAAAAATACCATAAGGAAAGACACAAGCACATGGCAAAATAGGGGAAAAAATATTGCAACTCTTATCACAGGCAAAGGGTTAATTTGCAAAGACCTTGTACAAATCAATAAGAACCATAACAAGAACAAAAAGAGGACACAGAGGTCAATAGACAGCTGACAGGAAAGGAAATATAAATGGCCTATTAAGGCGCGCCTGGGTGGCTCAGTCGGTTGTGTCTGACTTCGGCTCAGGTCATGATCTCCCAGTTTGTGGGTTCAAACCCTGCATCAGGCTCTGTGCTGACAGCTTGGAACCTGAAGCCTGCTTCAGGTTCTGTGTTTCCCTCTCTCTGCCCCTCCTCTGCTCATACTCTCTCTCAATCTCCCAGAAATAAATAAACACTGAAAAACATATTTTTTAGTAAACAAATAAATGGCCTTTTAAAATGCTTAATCTCGGGGCAGCTGGGTGGCTCAGTTAAGCATCTGACTCTTGATTTTAGCTCAGGTCATGACCTCATGGTTTGTGAGACTGAGCTCCAAGTCTGACTCTGCTTACTGCACAGAGCCTGCTTGGGATTCTCTGTCTCCTCTTTCTGCCCTTCCCCTGTTCAAATTTTCTCTCTCTCTCAAAATAAATAAATAAACATAAAAAAATAAAATGCTTAATCTCAATCCTATTCAGAGAAATATAAGTAAAAACTACAGTGGGATACCAGTTTTCACCCATCTGACTAGAAAAAAACTTTCATGCTCTCATATATTGCTCATAGGAGTATAAATTAGTCTTCTACCCATTCCCCTATTGTGTAAGTTTTAGAAATATCTATCAAAATTACATGTAGATCTATGCTCTGACCCAATAATCCCACTTCTAAGAATTTTCCTATATCTTCCCAAACATGTGACATATGTTCAAAGTTATTCATTACAGTAATGTAACAGCATAGGATTATAAACCTCAGTACCTATTAATTAGAGGCTAGTTAAAGAAATTAGTGGACATCCATGCAATGGCATTTTAGGCAACGATTTTTTTAAAACTGAGAAAGCTTTCTAAGTCTTGATATGGGAAGATCTCCAAAATATATTGTTAAGCAAAAAAAGGCAAGATATAGGAAGACAAAGGTATAAAGTACAGTGCCAAGAGTTAACAATACTATACTATATACTTAAATATTTGCTAAGAGGGTAGATCTTACATTAAGTGTTCATATCATAAAAAAATAAGAGGGCAAAGGAAACTTTCAGAGGCGATATATTTATGGCAAAATTGTGGTGACAGTTTCATGGATGAATACTTATCTGAAAACTCATCACGTGTATACATTAAATATTTACAGCTTTGTGTACCCCAATAAAAGGGCTTAAAAATAACATATTTTTATGCTTAAAATGGAGAAGACAAAAAATGGAAGTATAGTATGCTATCATTTGGGTAAAAAGGAGAGAAAGGGGAAAGTATATTGCTTCATATATGCACTGAATTGCTCATAAATATGAGCTGAACGACAGATAAACTTGTTCAGGAGGAGAGAAACTAAGCAGATAGAGAACAGGGTGGGAAGGAGTTTTTACAACATAAATTTGTATACCTTTTATGTTCAAACATGAGACTGTACAACATTCAAAAAAAATTTAAACACCTTTTTAAAGTTTATTTATTTTGAGAGGGAGAAAGCATGCATGCAAGCAGGCACCCCAACATTCAAAAAATTTTTGAAGTATACTGTGAGGGAAAAGAAAAGTGCTGCAGGGGGAGCCTGGGTGGCTCAGTCAGCTAAGCATCCGACTCTTCATTTTGACTCAGGTCATGATCTCATGGTTTGTGGCACTGATCCCCAAGTAGGGTTCCATGCAGTCACAGAGTCTGCTTGGGACTGTCTCTATCCTCTCTCTGCCCCCTCCCTGGCTCACATGTGTGCTCTCTCTCTCTCTCTCTCTCTCTCTCCAAATAAATAAATAAACTTATAAAAGGAAAGAAAGAAAGAAAGAAAGAAACAAAGAAAGAAAGAAACAAAGAAAGAAACAAAGAAACAAGAAAAGAAAAATGTGGCAGTAAATGGAATGGGACATAGTATCAAGGTCTAAGATAAAGAGATTCTAGATCAACAACCTAATATCTAATAAAAAGGAATTTATCTAACATAAATTTTAATAAAATTATTACCAAATCTATTATTTTAGAGTATTAAAATTTTGGTTAATTAAAACTCATCCAATCAGAATCTTACTCAAACTGGAAGATAAAGCAATAAATTAAAGCCATAATATAAAATTTTAAAATATGTTGGACACCTGGGTGGCTCAGTAGGTTAAGCATATGACTGTAGCTCAGGTCATGATCTCGTGGTCTGTGAATTTAAGCCCCACGTTGGGCTCTGTGCTGACAGCTCAGAGCCTGGAGGCTGCTTTGGATTCTGTGTCTCCCTCTCTCTGCCCCACCACCCCCACCACTCATGCTCTGTCTCTCTCTGTCTCAAAAATAAACATTAAAAAAAATTAAAAATTTAAAATATGTTAATTAAAACCATGTTTAGTTTATTGTCAGCTCAATGTCTTTTATACATCAAATATGGGGCTATTAAATTATTCTGTTAAATTAGAAATAATATTCTCAATGATCAATTTAAAAATCAATTGGTTTATCATATTCTTTTCAACAAGACAAAAGTTTGGACTGGCCTATTTCTAAAAGTTTAACTGGCGAGGAACAACCCATTTCCCAAGTAGCCTGGTCAAAGTTAGTAATTATAAAATACTATGGCATAATGAAACATGTTGTTAATACACAGGCAGTATAAATGACAGACAAATGTTCTTACTTAATTAGGCTATAGCACACAGCTCGTAGGGGTTCATGATCTTTTTTCCTTATATTATTGTTGACCATGGTATCTAATTCATCTCGAGCAAACCAAAGTTGAACTTCTGTTACACTGTAACTTGCTGACTCCCGAGCACAGTCCTCAATGTTATGAGCTTCATCTAAAATGACAATCTGTTCTTTCAGATTGATATCCATCTATAAGACAAAAGAATTTTCCTGTAAAACATTCAGCAAAATGGATTTAACAGCAGTAGGCAAGATATTTCATTTAAAACTTTGCATGACAGACCAATAACAAGGGTAATTATATAAGCAACTGATTCTAGGTCTTAAAACATTTGAAACACTAAGGCTAACAAGTATCAACTCAACATTACCGGTTCCCATTTTTCACTATCAAAATATGTGTTATGTGAGCCTGGATTAAAGTACAGCTGGCCACACAAAGGGGTATAAAAATCTCACTATGAATTGGTGCAGCCGCTCTGGAAAGCAGTGTGGAGGTTCCTCAGAAAATTAAAAATAGACCTACCCTATGACCCAGCAATAGCACTGCTAGGAATTTACCCAAGGGATACAGGAGTACTGATGCATAGGGGCACTTGTACCCCAATGTTTATAGCGGCACTCTCAACAATAGCCAAATTATGGAAAGAGCCTAAATGTCCATCAACTGATGAATGGATAAAGAAATTGTGGTTTATATACACAATGGAATACTACGTGGCAATGAGAAAGAATGAAATATGGCCTTTTGTAGCAACGTGGATGGAACTGGAGAGTGTGATGCTAAGTGAAATTAGCCATACAGAGAAAGACAGATACCATATGGTTTCACTCTTATGTGGATCCTGAGAAACTTAACAGAAACCCATGGGGGAGGGGAAGGGAAAAAAAAAAAAAAAAAAAGAGGTTAGAGTGGGAGAGAGCCAAAGCATAAGAGACTGTTAAAAACTGAGAAGAAACTGAGGGTTGATGGGGGGTGGGAGGGAGGGGAGGGTGGGTGATGGGTATTGAGGAGGGCACCTTTTGGGATGAGCACTGGGTGTTGTATGGAAACCAATTTGACAATAAATTTCATATATTGGAAAAAAAAAATCTCACTATGAGGGAATCTCCAACATAATGTTAAAAGCAGAGTAAAAAAAATTTTTTTTAAACTAAAATACAAGATTCAAAAGACTCTCAAAATGTTAATATAATATAGCATGTATCTATTTCATTTTAGACTTTCTTACAACCCTTCATTTTGAGAATTGTTCTTCCCCAATTCTGATGTGATGTTGATAGAACTATTAATCTGTTAATCAAGGGATATCACCACTCTCACAACATAGAATTCAGGCTTATCAATTAAATAAAATATTCCATCCCTCTGTGGTCACAGGTTTAAGAATGGAGATGGGGAGGGCGCCTAGGTGGCTCAGCCGGTTAAGCATTGGACTTCGGCTCAGGTCATTATCTTGCAGTTCATGAGTTTGAGCCCCGTGTTAGGCTCTGTCCTGACAGCTCAGGGCCTGGAGCCTTCTTCAGATTCTGTGTCTTCCTCTCTCTCTGTCCCTCCCCCACTCACACTCTGTCTCTCTTTCAAAAATAAACATTAAAAAAAAAAATTTAAAAAAAAAAAAAAAAAAAAGAATGGAGGTGGGATTCAAGGTAGGCCAACCAGAGAAATCTAGGGTGATGAATAGGAGATGATGTTCTTTTTTTCCAGGTTAGGTGGCTGCTTGTGGTTACCTTTGTTTCCACTAGAAAGAACCTGCCTGAGAATAAAGCCATCGCAATAAAGTCAGCCAAGTATTTTTTTCTTAAGTTCTGGTGAAGCTGGATTTGTATCACTTGCAACTGAAAGAGTCCTGGCTAATAGAAAGAAATGTACAAAGCAATTACCAGTGAGTTAGTCTGAAGAAAAAATATACAGAGGGTTGACGATGACTGAAAAAGAACCATGGAAGAGTAGGAAATATATTGGGGTTTAAAAAAGGAATAGAATTTGGATTTGTATAGATAAAAGGAGTAGGGCATTTCAATATAGGCATCATCAAAAGCAGAGATATAGGAAAGAATAAGGTGTCCTCAGAGGGGGTATGAGGTAATTTTTGTAGGGTTCAAGTTTGTAGCAGAGATGTCTGAAAGATGTCTGAAAAGGCAGATTCAAGCCAGACTATTGAACATTTTGAGAGTAAGCTTAAGAAATATGGACTTTATCCCATGAGCCAAGAGTGCAATAGATTTTCAAGCCAAAGAACGATGTAATAAAAGTAATATTAGAAAGACTGACATGCCATTGATATGTACAGTGGCTCAGAGGAAAGGGTCTAGATAAGAGGCAACCAAATAAGAGGTAGGACAGTAGAGATAGTAAACATAATGCCTATTAATTTTAAGCTTAAATAGGAAGTTAGTAAGTAGTCAGATCTAAAGAGAAGAATAATAATTGAATATACTAAGTTATTCACTTTTTGTCTTATACTGTAACAACTGGATGTTTCTAAGAAGAACCATGCAAATAAACACAAATGCTATATCCAAATTTCATTTATCAAAAGCTCACAAAGCATAATTTGCATGTTATACATATTCTCCCCACACAAATTCTTCAAACTATAGATTCTTCAGATGAATGTTTTAAAATAATTCTGATTATTCATAAATGGAAGGAGTGATAGTTATCAATGGGGCTCAAATGGGGATAACTCTGCTCCTACCCGCCCTCCCCCACCCGTATACTTGGCAACATCAGGAGACATTTTTGATTGTGACAGCTCTAAGGATGCTACTGGTGTCTAGAGGATAAAACCAGAGATGCTGCTAAGCATCCTACAGTGTGCAAGAGAAACCACCACAACAAAGAATCATCAAGCCCAAAATGTCAATACTATCAAGGTTGAAAACCTGTGCTATAATCCCATTTCAAAATATTTACTACTCTGGACATTAAAATGACAAGTTCTAAAATTCAGTTTTTAATACACCTCAGAATGTTTTCAGTACTCTATTTATATATGTACATAAATATAAAGCAAAAAATAAAAAGTGAAACATCTAAAAGCTTTCATATTGATCACTTATATTCCAGTAAGTGGGAGAAAAGTTTGAATTTTCATATAGCTACTCACACTTTCCCTTATTTGTGCATCTAGAAGATAGTTGTAGGGACAAAATACTATGTGAGCATCTTCTATTAGTTCCCGTGCTGTGTAATACGGACATGCCTTTAGTTTTTTTCCCAAGCTGACAAGTTCTTCTATATCCCAGGCTTTGCACATCCCTTCCAGAGTCTGTAATGTGTGTTGATCACTAATTTTATGTACGCCATGATAAAAATAGCAGGATTTGCCCTAAAAACAAATACGCATAACTGAAATATGAATCAACATTGCAACAAAGGAATAAAGCAAGTTTATCTCAGAATTTTCAGAACATCATTAAAGCCACATACAGGAGAAATGATACCATACCCACAATCACAACCATTTCAAAGAAAAAATAGTAGTTGGGGCACCTGGGTGGCTCAGTCTTGATTTCAGCTCAGGTCATGATCTCAGTTTGTGAGACTGAGCCCTGCATCAGGCTTTGCACTATTAGCTTGGGATTCTCTCTCTCCTTCTCTCTCTGCCCCTCCCTCATTTGTACTCTCTCTCTCAAAATAAATACATTTAAAAAAACATTTAAAAAACCATAAAAACATAAAAAAAAATAAAGTAAATTAAAAAAAACAACTGTAATGGTCGACTCAGAGCTCCAGATCAGTATAGCTCTAGATACTCCAAATTAACCTGAAAAAAGAAAAAAATTTAAACTATGTTTGTTGTACCATTGTTCTGATTAAACTGATATTGGAGAGCCTAGGAGACTCAGTCAGTTAAGCGTCCAACTTCAGCTCAGGTCATAATCTCGCAGTTCATGAGTTTGAGCCCCGCATCAGGCTGTGTGCTGACAGCTCAGTGCCTAGAGACTGCTTTGAATTCTTTGTCTCCCTCTCTCTCTGCCCCTTCCCTACTCAGAGTCTGTTTCTCTTTCTCAAAAATAAATAAACATTAAAAAAAAAAATAAAGAGATTTTAGGCAAAAATATTTCTTGAAGGATATACAAGAACAATGGTATCACTGGTTGCTTTCAAAGACGACAGCTAAGTGACTTGGAGACAGGAGCGAGAGACATTTTTCTCTATAGATACTTTTATAGTTTTCAGTTAAGCCATGAGAGAGTATTACTTAATCAAATATATGTAAGGAAAAAAGGAGAAAGGGAAGGAGGGATGTCTTAGGGGAAAAAAAATAAAGAGTGTTCACTACAAAATATTTGGAAAATACAAACAGTACCAAAAAACTCACTAAATTATCTATAAATCTACCATACAAAGAATGTACCAGTAACATTTGATATGTTTCATTTCATAATTCTTATATTCGTATGTACATATGAATACAACTCTACAATGTGATCTAATATTTAAACGATGAGAACAAAGCAAATTTTCCCCAGGCATCAAGGATTATTAACAATTTAGCCACAAAAAATAAAGCCACAATAAATTTTTTATAAAACCAGAATCATTTTTTTTCTCTCCATCTGACTAAAAATCCTATCAGAAATATTTTCTCACATCACTAAGTAGTTTTTCATTGTTTCCCACATATGTACATTGAATTAATAGTTATAAACCAGTTTCATTATTGCTGGGCATTTAGACTGTTACCAATTTTTACATTATAAATAATGCTTCAACGAGAATTTCAATTTAATGCACATTTCTCAACATTTTCTTAGTATACAATTTTAGATATGGCATTATAAGACCAAACAGTACAAAGTAGTTTTAAGTTTCATAAAAACTATACCACCAAATTATCCTCCAAAAAGCATATAGCATTTTACATTACCCTTTCCCCATAACTTTATCAACACTAATATTATCTTTTCTATCTTTACCTATTTTAAAGGTAAAAAATAGAATCTTCTTGCTTTGACTTTTTTTATATATTCCAGCAAGGTTTAACACTGCTATTATACTATATGAACATGCTAACAAGTTTCAACAGTAACTTGCATTTCTTCTTTCATGTACTATCTGCTAATGTCCTTTGCTAATCTATTATTAGAAGTAAAAAATTTTATTAATAAATGCTAATCAAAAAATAAGAGAAAATAAGTCCTAGCAACAGTGTGTCATATCCTATTAAAAGATGTATAAAATTAGAAGTATAAATATACATTATTAGAAGTATAAACTTCTATTAAAAGCACACAATTTATCAACGACTACCAAAATTTAAAATTTCACCATTCATGTGAATATGTATATAATGCAATGTTTAATGTCTATCAAGAAGGGACATGTTAAATAACTTATGGTAAATTCATGTAAAAGATATAGCCCTTAAGAAATGTGTTAGATTTGTCCATGTGCCAATGTACTTGAGCTTTTAAAAGAGTATATACACATATAACAAATGCATATTTTAAGTGTTTTGGAAGAATATACATAAAACTTTACAGTAATTTCCTTGAAAGGTTAAGAAAATGGGAAGAGTAAAAAAAAAGAGATTTTTCTCTTTTTATGTTACACCTTTCTGTAATTTTGAGTCTTCTAACCACAAATATATTATTACTGTTTTTCAATTTTCATTTGGGACTAAGTGGTAGAAGAATGGGCCGTTTTTATTTTCACTAATTCTATGTACCAATAAAAAAATTAAATGATTGTGAAATCCAATATTTATCATCTCAGTTTGCTGTCCTTAACAAGTGAAAAGGAATTATATATATACAATTGTTATATATATACACATAGTACATTCTTATCTACAAACTATCCAAAAGCCAAATCTACGTTTTCAAAACATATTTACTCATTACATTCACAAAAATACCTAGAAATTACTAGAGATGGAGTAAAACATAAAAGGTTCATAACCTATAAAATAATGTCGCCAATTCCAGGACAAGGCATGATCAGCCGAGGGACTACTAGTTCTACAGCTTTGTATTCAGTCATGTAAAAAGAACCTCCAAGGTACTAACAATAAAAATCAAGAGGAAAGGGTTCACCTAACGTTTATTTAGTTCATTCTTTCACTTCCTCTGTCCCATCTCTACTACTCTTTTTTACTCCTCATGCTGTGTCAACTTCCTCATTTCATAAGCCACCTTTTGTTTTCTTTCTAGTATAATCAAAATAACAACGGCTAGGAGTTAGAAAAGTTGTCTTTCTTGCTAACTCGCTGTCAGACATTGGACAAACTTCAGGGCCAATTTTTCTCATGTGATGAGGCATCAAAAGCGTAAATGAGACAGGAGCCTATTAAAGATTCCTCAGACCCAAAGGCTGCTATTTCTAAGGTTCCTCTAAAATCCTGATTGTGGGATCCAGAGACAGATGGAGACATGCCAAATATCTTTCATACTGACTTTGATACAGATTGAGTTTAAAAATACATTCGCCATTTCTTCATTCCAAGTATCTTCTGTACTATGCTAAAAGCTTGTATTTGTACCAAATGATCACCAAGATGCCTTCAGAGTATGTGATTATTAACTGTTAAATCTCATTTTCACAAAAAACCATATTTTCCATATCGAGAATAATTTTTTAGAATTATTTCTGGGGCTAATTAAGATGATTTTTTTGTTAATTGAAACAAAAATTAACTTTTAGCAGATAAGTGCATTGCTTTTCCAGTACAGGAGCACTTCTGCAAAAGAAACCGAACAAAAACACATGTGCCTTTGGATCAAGCCAAAAAATCGGAAAGTTTACACTTCAAGGGCACTTAGAATGACACTCCTGTGCAGGCTGATAGCAAAACCAGAATGGTTCATCCATTTTAGCAGTGTAACACAACCCTGAGGGGAGTCTGTCAATTGAAGTGTTATCACACTTTAAACTCTTTTTCACTCAAACTGTCAGTTATCTATTTATCATTTCACTTTGGTGATTCAGCCATAGTAAACATAGACACCTATAGTGACTTTGTAATTGGCATAATTACGATACCAAATTACCTTCAGGACTTGAGAACAAGAAAAAGAATGTTCATGTATGCCTATGAGCTAAGCATTCTGAGGAAGAATAAGGTCAAGACAAATAACCATAAGCACTGAAAAAGAAATGCATAATACAAAATAATTTATTCAAATTACATGGTAGAAGGTGATCTATCAATTAAATAAAACTCCAGGGCTACCTATGGCTCACAGCTTTTTGTGTAGAACCAACTCTGACAAAATATTAGCAAAAGATAGAATAACTTTCAAAACATATTAAATTATTATAGGTAATTTCATAGACTATCAATTTACAGTTCACCAATAATCTGAGTATATTCCAGACTTGTAATTTCAGTTTCAGAGTAAACAAGTTATTAAACTGTACACAGACTAACAAATACCGCCAAAAAACTATTAAAAAATCGTATGTTTTTACTAAGAAAGACTTCTCAATTTCCACCTTGCCCAAATTCATATTATTCAAGATTTCCCTGGAAAACTTCAAAACCATTAATGACGTATCTTTAAAGTTAATAATTTAATAACTTTTTTTTGAAACAGAAGTTTGTACTAATCAGAATTGTAAGATAGGATAATCATTATATTTCTCATTCAATTAAAAAGTATTTTAAAAATTTACTCAAGGGAGAGCCTAAATAAACTATCTTCTTTTGAAGTTTTAAAATACTGCACATAAAATATATTAATAAAATCTAATTAAATTCAATCACTTAAATACTTTCATCTCCTCCTATGACATCATCCATGTTTGAATATTTTTGGTGGCAGGATTTCAAAGAAGAAGACACCTAACTAAAATATCCCCAAGCTTTAGAACGAAAATCTATGATTTTAAACTCAAAGAAAAAAAATTTTAAAGAAAATTTTTTAAAAACAATTTTACCATAAGAAATCTATCAGTACTAGCAAGTAATTTGATTTTCATAGGTTAGATTATCACTGGAAATACACATATAAAACATAAGATGAACACATAAAAAACTGGGTAAACTGAATCTTTTCAGCCTTGTTTTTCCTCTGAAACAAAATAACTTTACTCACATTTTTTCCATCCAGCAACTCCATGCACTTTTCATTTCTGTTGAAGTTGCCCACTACTTCTGGATGGACACAAGTATGATCCCTGCTGGAAAGAATAGTCATTGGGACCCCTGAGTATGCTGTTCTCCGGAGCTCTCTAGTAATCTGAGCAATCTGCTTGTGTGTGCGCGTCCCAAAATATATTTTGGGTATCTTGGATTTCCCCCCATGATCCTTCTTAGTGGTATTTGAGTAACCTTGACTGTTTCCTTGTTTAGTAGAACAACAACACCTGGAACAGTGACCAGGGGGCTGTAACAAAGAAAAGAAAAGACAACTCATGTCTGGTATACCACAAAAAATGTTATTAAACCTCTCACACAATCAGAAGCTATAAGTAATAAATCACAACTGTCAAATAAAGAGAGTATCAAGATGTTACATCATCTAAAACTTACCATTAAAGAAAAAACTAAAAACTCCATTTCAAATCGGTTCTGTTGCACTCTTAGAAGTTATAAATGATGTTTCCATATTTACATGGCTTTCTAACATATCACTCCAACTGTTGAATTCCAAATGTTTTAAATAGATTTTAATTCTCCTCTTTCACAAATTGTAAAAAATAAGACAAAATGGAGAACAATTTTCATTTTTGCTTAGACTTCAAGTGAACACGCAATATTAGTTTAGAGTTGATAGTGCTATTTTTGTTTACAGAGTAGCCCATTCAAATATCCTGTAATATACCAATATTTTAAAAAGCATTTTAAATATAAAAAATAGAAATATCAAGTTGAATCTAAAACATCACTAAAAACAAGAAAACTATTCTCTAGCAAAGGGATAAAAATGAATGTAAATTATTAATACTTAATAATGAAGTATATCGCGCGGAACAGTCTTTCTGAAATTAAATTACCTGTCATGGAATGCAAATCCATCAGTAAAATTATACAGGATAGCTTTTTCTGGACAACTTTACTCATAATTTAGTTCCATAATTAAAATAGATATATGTCTCCTTAAGCATACCATTTGGAACATCAAGAATATAGTCCATTATTTACCTGACTTTTCTGTTTTCAAATTCTCAAAAATAAAATAAAAAGTTCAATGCTGTATTTCAGAACCATGGGTTCTTAATAACTACTCCCTTTTCAACCTCAATTACTACACAAATGAGACAGAATGCAGCCTCATTTAAGAGAAATACTGTGAGGTGGTTAGTTTTATATTAGTGGTCACTGATGGGAAAAAAACTAGCACAGTAGCTTAAGAAAATGTGTGCTGTAGAGTTTTAGTTTAGTAGAACAAATACACCATTTAACTGAATTTTTTTTTTTTAATTATAATCAGTAAGAGTAGCCTTCATAAACAAATACTAAGTCATAGCATGTTACACCACAATACTGGGGATCAAGCTGTCTTTTAGCCTCAACTCAGTGGAAAAGCAAGTTCAAATTACTCCCAGTCTCGCTCAACCTTGTCCACCATTAAATATTACAATACATGATAGAATGGATGTAAATGTGACCCTTCTGGAGCTGTCACTCACAGGGATAAAAGGTTCACTGATGTGCCAAATAAACAGTCAGTCAAAGCAGATAAAGTTACAGCCATGCTGGAATTGTTACATTCCCCTCTCAGGTTGCCAGTAGCAGCAGATTTCATTACAGAGTGCTGCCACATTAAATAGCCAGTTCCAAATATCCTGCCTTCTATATTGAATAATTACTTATTCACTGAAAGGATAAAAAGAAGAGTTATGAATGGGGCTCTTGTCAACAGTGAGGCAGGAAACAGCTGACATGTGGTTTATGTTACATATGTTGCAATATATAACAATTTATGGTCACAGAAAATGGAATGCAAATTATATCATGATATTTCTGACTGAATTCTTTTTTGGCCTTTGCAATGATCACGTTAATTAACCTAGTTAATGAATTGAGATAACTTGAGGTAGCAGAAGTAGTTTACTCTTCTGTACCTCCACTCTTTTCATTCAATTATAGTATTTCTCTTACCGTATGATATAGTAAATTAAATACTGAATATTAAGTTGAATATTGGAATGCTAGGGTCTAATGCATTGTTATATACTATATGGATATATTATATCCAAGCATAAAAGTAATCCAATAAAGTGTTGTTTTCTCAAAGCTTAGAAGACCTCCTTTTTGATGAAACGCTTTCAAAATCAATTTCACTTAAAGCTTTATCACCTACTCCTTTTAATTCCACTGTTTTCTAACCAAAAAGTCCAAACAATATTGAAATAAACAAAATAAGTCAACCCCCTATGCCAAATTATCTAACACATAACTTGTAAACCTTCATACATATACATCTACCACACAATTTTTTTCAAGCAAAAAGAAATGCTATTATACAGTTTAGTAACTTGCTGTTTTATATTAAAACTTTTTACTTTTGAAAATTTGGCACTAATAAATTAAAATAAAGGATCTCCCTATCTTAAAATGTTATGATAGTAGCTATAACTAACAAAAGCTAAAGATCAAGAACTAGTTTTAGAAAACTTTTGCCAGTAGAGCAGCTTTATTTAGGTACCTTAAATCTGGTTCTCACCCCATAACTGAGAAAATTAGAAACTATGGCTAATTTTATGGCTAATTTACTTCAGACCACTGTAAAACTTAATAAAACATGTTTTTGTTTATTAAGTTTTACACTGGTCTGAAGTAAATATATCATCTATGAATTTGAGGCTGACTCTCCTTAAGAATATGATTTTTCCGTGGGTGGTTATGCAAGTATTGGAGAAAATAGAAATTAAGAAAGAAAATTCATTGTTTTTCCTTTGCAATATTAAAGAGGAATTATTTCTTCAGAAGTGATCTTCTATTGAAGCTTCCATTCAAAGGATTTGATACAATCAATCCTATTTCAGATGGAAAAAATTTAATGTGGCAAAAGAAAAAAGGCATTTATTTAGCTACAAAAGAGAATTATTTGTACCAAAATCACCAACTTTCAATTCTGTAAGAAAACTAGAGAAAGAATACTAAAAACAGCAATGTCAGGAAGTCATAATATCCTCAAATCCAATTAATAGGCTAACACTTTATGGCCTCTTTCTGAAACACTTTGATCTAGCCGTCTTGAAATAATAAATGGATAAATTAAATTTTGTACCTTTCATTAAATATTTCTCCTACTAACAAGCTATCAGCTTTATCTTTCATAGGGATATTTTTCTTTTGCTTCTGACCTTTGAATTTACAGAAACCGCATTAGTAAACTGGAGAATAAATAAAAAAGTGTTCACTCTCACCCAACATATCTGAATATCAAGAAAGATAAAACATACAGGTTCCCCAAAACCTATAATCTCTAAGACCTGAAAGTGGCGACACTGAGTGGCAGAACCAACCTCTTTAAGAGATGGCTGCTTTTCCTATAACTAGAAACTGTCTAGAGTCCTTTTACTTCAACAAAAGGCAAGAAAACCCAAGCCAAATAACACCAAAATTCTATCATTTAAAGAGAAATAAAAAACAAAACAAACAAAAACTATTAGGGGCCCCTAATAGTTCAGTAAGTGGAACATGCAACTCTTGATCTCAGGGTCATGAGTTCAAGCCCCATGTTGGGTGTGGAGCCTATATATATACATAAATATGTATATTCATAAACAGAAACATAAGAGACATACGTTGGTGTGACAATTGTATTATTTCCATATGCAGGAGGTCAACTGTTTAAAAATACATTTCAGGGGCACCTGGCCAGCTCAGTCAGTAAAGCATGTGACTCTTGATCTCAGGATTGTGAGTTCGAGCCCCACACTGGGTCCATGGAGATAACGTGAAGATAAAATCTAATACATACATACATACATACATACATACATACATACATAAATTACATTTCAAATCTACAAGAGTCAAAACTCTTCTTGGGGCACCTGGGTGGCTGAGTTGGTTAAGCATCAGACTTCGGCTCAGGTCTTGACCTCGCAGTTCGTGGGTTAGAGCCCCACGTCAGGCTCTGTGCTAACAGCTCAGAGCCTGGAGCCTGCTTCAGATTCTGTGTCTCCCTCTCTTTCTGCCCCTCTCCCACTCACACTCTGTCTCCCTCTCTCAAAAAGGAATAAGCATTAAAAAAAAAATTTTAAATCTGTTCTTAGAAGGTCAGCAACCAAGGATCTTAGGAAATCCTCTTCATGTCTACAAGTTCTATTCTCTCTCTTGTCATACTATATATATATAGAAACATATATCTAAATTTTTGAAAGGATAAAGAAAGATTATAAGATTTGATTTTAAAGACAGGCCAACTTCTGAGTCCTTGACACTATTCTTTTCACAAAGTTATAATTAGAAGGTCAAGTAGATTAAGGGGCGCCTGGGTGGCTCGGTCGGTTGAGTGTTCAACTCTTGATTTCAGCTCAGGACATGATCCCAGGATCATGAGATTGAGCCCCTCATCAGGCTCCATGCTGAATGTGGAGTTTGACTGAGATTCTCTCCCTCCCACCCCTCTTCCTCCCCCTCTGTCCTTCTCCAATGCTTTCACTCTCTAAAAAAAAAAAAAAAAAAAAAGTTCAAGTAGATTAAGGTATGATACAAAGTCTAAGGTTTCATAATTTTCTGCAACTTTTCTACACAACAACAAAAAAGTTACTATGCCTAAACAGCTGAAAAACAAAAATGAGCATGGTGACTAAATACATTTAAAAATGGAAAATAATAAAAGAATAGCTAGAAACTATTACATTGCCAGAGAAGTTATTTTGCTAATTCATAAATCAGAGGACCTTCTAAAAGGAGGCTATGAATTGAATTCTGAACACAGACATAAAAGGATATATTTAATGTGAAAAATAAGTGTATAAAAAAAGTAGAGAGCAAAAGAGACCTAAAAGAAGTTTATTTGTAGGAAATAAAGGGAAAACTAGGCCCATGAAATAGAAACATACTTTTCTGAAACTTTCCACATGTGCATGTTTTGTCTTTCAACCACACTGCAAATTCCTTAAGGAAAGAAACTATTTCTTATATTTCTTTATATAACTCATTCACTGAACATGGTGTTTTGCATAACTGTAACTGAATTTTTTTTAAATTGATGTACTTTGACTAATGTCCCTAAGCCAAATACTGTACATGTACTGCATTTTATTTGTCTGATAGATGCATAATTGATGTCCTAGTTTGAAGTTCTCCACATATCAAAAAGTTACTTCAAAATAAAAAGGTTAGCTTTAAAATAAAAAGTACAGGGAAATTTGTTATTTTCAAAGCCAAAAAGAAAAATCATCTTGTTATGCTAATATTCGAGCCACTTTTAGTTGTGAGTGACAAACATCCTGATATACTCATTATTAATAATAACTATCATTTATGAAGGCTGTCCCTGTGCTAAACACTTTACATGTACTATTTCATTTATTCATCCATCCATACATTCATTCAAGAAACATCAGAATTCTTGATATATCGAACCAACTAGAAGACAATGACAAGGGTCACCTCATCTCATTGACAAAGACTGCATACTCTTTAATTTTCAACAAAGCATAGTTTGCAGATTGTTTACCAATACCAGTTTGACTCATGAGTTACAGAACTGTTTAAAGTCAGTACTTTAAGTACATTATTTTCTGAATGTAATTACAAAATATTCCTAAGAGTAAGCTATAAAATTTACTTCAAAAAACTATTTTAACTTATTATTAGCTGACATTTAAATCAAATATTTTCTAACAAGATTTACATTATGTTCCATAAGGGAAAAAAAAAATCAAAACTCTCAATTAAGAGATTCGTTAAAGCATACATCAACATAAGTTTTCTGTAAAGGGCCAGAATTGAAATATTTTATGTTTTGTGGGAAATAAGGTCTCTGGCCCTGTATAGGAATATATTTGTATGATCCCAATGTGGGAAAAGATTTCTTAAACAATATACCAAAAGCACAATGACTGAAAACACAATCTCTTACAATGCAAATTTCTATTTAAAACGGCACTCCCCTTTATAAGAAAAAAAAAATGGGGAAAAAAAAGGCAGCACAAACTAAGATACTTGCACTGTATATAACCCAGGACCAGTATCCATAACATACAAAGAATTCCAACAAATTAATTTTAAAAGACAAATCCAATAGCTGGCCAAGAATAAGAAAATCACAAAAAAGCTGAAAGGCCAATAAACATCTGAAAAGATGTGTAATCTAATGCTCAACCTCATTATTAGTTAGGAAAATGCAAATTAAAATCATAATTCGATCCCATTTCACATCCATCAGATAGGGTGTTAGAAAGGATATGTATGGAACAATTCTCACAAACTGCTGACCCAAGTATAAAGCAGCACATCCACTTTGTAGAGCAAATTGGCAATCTAGTGAATCAAAGATACATAGACACTGTGACCGTGCATGACACCACTAAGTATACATACTACAGAAACTCTTGAACATTAAGACAGATACAGTAGGGATACTCTTTGCAGCACTGTTTTAATAGTGAGGAAAATAAGCTAAGTGTATCAACAGAAAAATGGATAAATTGTGAAGTTTTTTTCAATTAATGGAATACTATATATAACGAAAAAATAAAAAAAAAAAACAATATTGAACAGACTGAGTATAACTTAAATAAAATTTAATTCTCCCCATAAAATTCCAAACAAAGTGATGATAGGAATATAAACTATAAAACTTTAGGTACAGAATTAAGAATTCCTACTGTGGTAGATCCTCTTTGGAGCTAAGGATTCTAGTGGACAATATACCTGAAAAATGCTAAAAAGAATTTCAAAAGAAACACAGCACAGCACATACAGTCTATTCTGGTTCGTCTTTAGCTGCTTATGAAAGCAGGATCGATTTCATCTTAACATCTCTTGATCAAAAATTTTTAACCTAATTTATTAGGAAATAGATTCTTAATTTAGGGTCCATGAACTGTTCCAGAAGAAAGGGTTTGAGATCACCCAGAAGCTACAGACACAATTTTGTGTGCATTTCCAGAAACTAAGTCCATAACTTTCATCAGGTGCTGAAGAAGACTCTGACTTATTGGGTGAGGGTTTTATTCAAGAATTTATGTCTGATTTTATAATGAAAATCAAATGGAAACAGCATTTTCTTTACAACCAACTTGCTCAGACCCATTTATTCTGTAAAGGAATAAACAAGTTGACAGTCCAAAGAAGACAATTTTATAAAGGTTTCTCTACTGCTTATAAATTCATTTATCTTTTACGTTTGTTAATTACCTGATATTAACATATAATTCTAAAACACCTAGTTCACTGTTTATTTCTAATTCTATTTTACAGATGAAAAAAATAACATCTAAGAGTTCCTCAAATTATCACAAAATACATGATAAATTTGTAGAGAAGTTGGAATCATAAATGTAAATGTCAAAACAAAGCTTTAACAGGATCATTTGCATCTACAATGTAACTTGGCAAAAAAGCAAAACATTGCCCTTTTTTATTTCAGAACGCCACGCACATAAAAAGCTAGTGGTAAAAAGCCAATGAATGTAGAATGTTACTAAGATCTTTGAGGCATAAAAAAGAGGGTTTATTTAAAAAAAAAAAAAAAAAAAAGAGGGTTTATTGTTAATCTTTATCAACCAATTGCTGTTGTCCAAGCCATCTAAACAGGTACTGAATGCCTGTTGTGCAAAATCTCACATAAGCACACACTCTAGTAAGATAGCAAAAGTGACATAACTATACCTTTTCAACTATTCTTTTTAAAAAATTCAAACAGTAGTACTCTACTGCCAGTTTCATGATTAAACTGCACAAAGCAGCTGTTTATCCACTCACAGCAACCAGCAGGTGAACCTGATTCAATATTTATCACAGGCTTTCACAGATCACTGCTAACCAAGCAAACGTTTTAATTAAGCTGGAACTTGCTTCAAAGAGCTCATTCAAGATGTCAATCAGCAGGTAAGGGATCAGATACAGTGTCAGGTGAGAGTGTGTAATACAAATCCACAACTTTCTTCATCCCATCGCTGTAAATTAGCCTGCTCTAAAGTTCAGACTCTGATTGTAACAGACTGCCAGTCTCCTGGAATGTGTAACTGAAGTCACTCAAATTCTATTGTGAAGGTTGTAAGCAATATGTTAAACTGCAATGGGCTAGCACATTAAGACAGATCCTTTTCACGGTTGTTTTTTGATACCATAAGTGTTTGTTACCCTACTCTCCACTTACTGTTTACTTTCTTGTCTGGTGTAAATGGGAATTCCTTAACACAGTTGCCCTAGTTTCTGAAAAGTTTATGTTTCAATAGAATTAATCAAGAAAGATCCAAAGTGGAATAACTTTTTACCTAAATTTATAGCTATTCTATACAAATCCTCAGTTTGAGAATAAACACATGATGAAAATGACCAAATTGCTAAAAAGCAAAAATTCTCTTGGTTTAAAAGCACTTTACACAGAAGTGCCCATGGCAACAGGTCTCAAAGTCACACTGGCGAACTTCATGAGACATACCTGGAGTATTTATAACAAAAAAAAGAAAAGAAAAAGAAGAATCAAAGAATGTAAGTGGAAAAGGGAAAGCTCTTCCTTAAAGACTGCCAGCTGGGGCACCTGGGTGGTTCGGTTGGTTAAGCATCTGCAGCTCAGGTCATGATCTCATGGTTTGTGGGTTCAAACCCGGCATCCAGCTCTGCACTGACCATGTGGGGCCTGTTTGGGATTCTGTCTCTCCCTCTCTCTCTCTCAAAATAAAGAAACAAACTTAAAAAAATAAAAATAAAAAGAGAGGCACCTGGGTGGTTAAGCGTCAGACTTTGACTCAGGTCATGATCTCATGGTTCATGAGTTCGAGCCCCGCGTCAGGCTCTGTGCTGACAGCTCAGAGCCTGGAGCCTGTTTTGGATTCTGTGTCTCCCTCTCTCTCTGCCTCTCCCCCAACTCATGCTCTGTCTCTGTCTCTCTCTCTCTCTCAAAAATAAATAAACATTAATTAAGAACTTGGTGATTAAAAAAAAAAATGCCAGCTAAAAATTGTATGTAAACAGAATGATAGAATTTTAAAACTCACCATCATGCAACTCCCATGTACTAACTGAGTCCTGCAAGCTACCTAAATGGATGCTAAAATCAGTGAGAAAAAGTTGTTGGGGAACAAGATATTCACACAGCCTCCAAAAATGACCCCACAGATTACTTATCAATTACAAAAGAAAAAAATGTGCCTTCATAATGGAGACCAGGTAGTCACCAGTTTAACCAAATGGTCAAATTTATCATTAACAGTGTTCAAACTGGCATCAACATGCCTTTTGATGTGATATTAGAAATACACTTATGTGCTCTTCTTGAACAAAACTACATGATTATGTAATCCAAATAATCCAGACATGAATCAAGCAGAACCTAGAAATAAAGAAACTGTGTTAAAGAGATGTATTATTAGGTTGGTGAAAAGTAATCCAATTACACACTTACAAGTTTTTCAAACTTCCTTCAATGAACCTTTTAAAACGAGAAAACAAAGATATACTGTGACATTATCTTCCACACATAATTGACCAAATGCTACAAACAAAACCTACACAAAATAGAGATTTTTGCCTTTCATGAGCATTAGGAAATAGATAAGTTATTATCAATATACAAGCCTTTAAATTTAGCAGCACTACCCAACAGAACTTTATGCAATGATAAAATGCTCCGTATCTGCACTATTCAATACACTTGCCACTATCACATGTGGCTAGTGAGTACTTGAAATGTAATTAGTGCGACTAAAGAACTACACTTTAATTTTAATTAATTTAAGTAGTTACATGTGGCTAGTAGCTACCATATCAGACAAGGTAGATTTAAAATACTGCCATAGGTGCTCGGAGCACCTGGGTGGCTCAGTCGGTTAAGCCTCTGACTTCAGCTCAGGTCATGATCTCGTGGTCCATGGGTTTGAGCCCCGTGTCAGGCTCTGTGCTGATTGCTCAGAGCCTGGAGCCTGCTTTGGATTCTGTGTCTCCCTTTCTCTCTGCACCTCTCTCACTTGCGTGCACGTGCTCGTGCTCACGCTCACGCTCTCTCTCTCTCTAAAATAAATAAACATTAAAAAAAATAAAATACTATCTATCACAGGTTCTAAGTTTAATCTGGAAAATGAACTAGTGAGAATAACAAAAAAATATTTGGAAAATAAGATGGGCAAGAATGGTATATATTTTTATATATGTAAGAATTTAGTGTACATGATAAAGATGTTGTGCTAGGCACTTCTTTAGACAGGTGTCCAACCCTATACTTTTAAAAGAGTTTAAGGGCACCTGGGTGGCTCAGTTGGTTAAGCGGCCAACTTCGGCTCAGGTCATGATCTCACCGTTTATGAGTTCAAACCCCACGTCAGACTCTGGGCTGACAACTCAGAGCCTGGAGCCTGCTTTGGATTCTGTGTCCTTCTCTCTCTCTCCTTCCCCCTTCCTCATTCTCTCTCTCTAAAATAAATAAATAAACATTAAAAAAAAAAAGTTTATTATAGTTCCTGCTAAAAAGGTGGATCTAATAACATACAACCATACCCAAACACACTCCCAGGCATAGCAAGACCAGTAAGACTCACTTACTCAGGAACTTTTATTTGGGGCATTTAGATTGAGTTGATTAACTACAAGGAGCAGACAAGAACATTTCATAATTCAAGGCTTTCATTCTGACATGTCATGGTAAGGACATAAGACAAACCAAAAAATAATAATAATGAGAGAACTCTGTAGAGAAAGGAAGAGAAGACACACTTAAGGCCTCAAAGAGAAGAAAAAAGCATCCTAAAACTTTTCAGTTCCAATAAAAGCCAACTGTACTCCCTACTTGACCTTTCTTTGAGTAGGCTTCCACTTCTTCAAAAGCAAATCATTCCTGATAAAGTCCATGTTTGAAATTATCAAATAACAAGAGACTTTCCCTAGGCTGAAGAAGTCTGAGTCTTCAATATAATAAAACCTAGTAAATAGCTAATGTATATTAATGAAAATGTATCTCACCTAAATATCCAGCCATAGACTATAAACATAAATTATAGAACAGTCATTCAACAAAATGCAATATAGTCATTAAAAATCATGAAGAGGGGCGCCTGGGTGGCTCAGTCGATTAAGCGTCCGACTTTGGCTCAGGTCACGATCTCACGCTCCGTGAGTTCGAGCCCCGCGTCGGGCTCTGGGCTGACTGCTCAGAGCCTGGAGCCTGTTTCAGATTCTGTGTCTCCCTCTCTCTCTGACCCTCCCCCGTTCATGCTTTGTCTCTCTCTGTCTCAAAAATAAATAAACGTTAAAAAAAAAAAAAATTTAAAAAAAAAATTTAAAAAGTTAAAAAAAAAAATCATGAAGAATTGGGGCTCAGTAGGTTGGGTGTCTGACTTCAGCTCAGGTCATGATCTCATGGTTCGTGGGTTCGAGCCCTGCACTGGGCTCTGTGCTGACAGCTCAGAACCTGGAGCCTGCTTCGGAATCTGTCTCCTTCTCTCTGCCCCTCCCCCACTCACACTCTGTCTCTGTCTCTCAAAGATAAATAAATGTAAAAAAAAAAAAAAAATGATGAAGAATATAAAATGACATGAAAACATGATCCTGACTCATTATCATAAAGAGAAATAATTGGACATTATTTGCCTGCTGGGTGATGCAACAGTAAGCATATAGCACTTTGTGTTATTCCTAAAAAACAAAAACCAAGGACAAAATCAAACCTGAATCTAATTCACCCTCTAGATCTAATTATCATTACTAGAAATCTGGGGACAGAGCACTATCTTAAATAACACCACCAGGATAAATTCAAACAAATCCTGAATATAAGAAATCCTACAAGACAAATAACGCATTTTCAACAAATAAATGCCATGCATGTATCTTGTTTAGATTCTCATTTTTAGAAAGCCAACTCTAAAACATTTTTAAACAAACAAAAACTGTAAACAGACTGCATATTAGACAAAGAATTATTGTTAATTTTCTAAAGTGTAATAATACTATCTTTAAAATGTCACTGCTATGTCTTTAAAAGTCTGTGTCCATTAGGGGTGCCCGGGTGGCTCAGTCGGTTAAGCGTCCGACTTCGGCTCAGGTCATGATCTCACAGTTTGTGGGTTTAAGCCCCGCGTCAGGCTCTGTGCTGACAGCTCAGAGGCTGGAGCCTGCTTCGGATTCTGTGTCTCCCTCTCTCTCTGCCCCTCCCCCTCTCATGCTCTGTCTCTCAATAATAAATGAACATTAAAAAAATTTTTTTAAATAAATAAAAGTCTATATCTGTTAAAAATATATGCTAATTTACGCATGGGTAAACGTATGTGAAATCTAATAGTTGTTTGAAAACCTTCCAGTCTCTCAATCCTATGTTGGGTGTAGAGATTACTTAAAAAAACAAAACAAAAAAAATTAAAAAAAATAAAAGCTTCTTTTGGGGCACCTGGCTGACTCGGTGGGGCATGTGACTCTTGATCTCAGAGTTGTGAGTTTGAGCCCCAAACTGGGTGCAGAGATTACTTAAAAATAAAATCTTAAAAAAAAAAGTCAAGGGCACCTGGGTGGCTCAATCGGTTAAGCCTCTGACTCTTGATTTCGGCTCAGGTCACGATCTCACAGTTTGTGAGTTCAAGTCCCATGTCCAGCTCTGTGCTGATAGTGCAGAGCCTGCTTGGGATTCTCTCTCTCATCCTCTCTCTCTGCCCCTCCTCCATCACAGACACCCACAAACGTTCTCACTCTTTTTTTAAATAAACTTAAAAAAGAAGTTCTAGGGGCGCCTGGGTGGCTCAGTCGGTTAAGCGTCTGACTTCAGTTCAGGTCATGATCTCGTGGTCTGTGAGTTCAAGCCCCACATAGGGCTCTGTGCTTACAGTTCAGAGCCTGGAGCCTGCTTCAGATTCTGTGTCTCCTTCTCTCTCTGCTACTCCCCTGCTCATGCTCTATCTCTCTGTCTCTCAAAAATAAAAAAACATTAAAAAAATTAAAAAAAAAAAGTTCTAATCCCTCACTCTTTCTTCTACTGATCCTTCCACAAAAGAAAAAAAATAACAATGGGTAAATAAAACAAATAGGGGAGGTAAAATGGCAAAGTATTGATAATTTTTAAAGTGGAGTGATGGGCACAAGGAGGTTCATTATGCTGTCCTTTCTGTCTGCTTTGTGTATGAAATTTCCTTAATAAAATATTTTTAATGGAAGGAGTGTTTAAAAATCCATTTTTATAAAACAAGTACAACATTGATCCTAAAGCAAATTTAGATAATCTTTCTTTAACTAAAAATATGAAGAGATCCATACCATCAATACATAAATAGTGAAACGATTTCTAAATGTAATAGCAAATAGGATTCTTGTACATGTGTACACACACACACACACACACACACACACACAACCAAAAAGGCAAAAATGAAAGGATAATTCAGTGTTAAGGTCTAATAGTATCATTTAACATATTTTAAAAATGTGTAAAATCATATTCATATCCATAGTTTAATATTCATTCTTGATGAAAATGCTGAATAGGAATAAAATCATTCTTCTCAACCATGACAAAAAATCATATTTAAAAATTATATTTAAAATTATAATTAAATCTATGATTTACATATAAATATAACTTGTATAATTTAACATATTTATATATTTATATTTATATAACTTATAGTAATCCAATAATTTATATTTTTATATATATATATATAATTTTCAAAAGCCACTTCACGTTTAATGAAGGAAACCATAGAAGTATTCCCATTAAAGTCTCAAAGAAGACAATGATGACCATACTTGGAATGTGCCAAGGAAAATCTCAGTTTATATCTGTTGTTTCAGGTTTATTACTAATAATGTACCCCACCACCTTTCATTCTCAAAAGTGTCCTATTCTGGGCAATAAATATATTCTTCTCTTACTATTATTACACTTAACATTGGAAGTATTATATAAAATTGCAAAATAGGTAAAATGATCACTATGTACAGATGATTATATACTTGGAAAACCTGAGAAAATTTATTAGAACTATTCTAATAAAAGAATTCATTGACGTGGCTCAGTAAAAAACAAAAAACAACAAAAAAAACCACACAGTAAATGGAGTTCAGTAAAAAAAAAGAAAGTGAAATTAATAGACTTTATACATAAAACCATAACAAATTAGAAAATGTAACTGAAGAACAAAATTCCAATTATATAGAAATAAAGGATAAATTCCCTAGGAATCAACTTAAGACTATATTTAAGTAGTAACAGGATATGTTACATGGGGCAAATCCTTTCACAACCTATATGTATATCAAATCATCATGACATATATTTTAGATACCTTCTGCCCCTGCCCCACGCACGTGCTCTCTCTCAAAAATAAATATAGGAAAAAATCTTTAAATATCTTACAATTTTATTTGTCAATTACACTTCATTAAACCTGAAAAAAGTTGGTATGAAAATTTTAAACACTAATTAAGGAAAGTTAAAAAACACAAGCAAATAGACAACATCATAAAGACCTCAACTCTCTTCCAAATATCTATAAAATATATCAAGAAGCTAGACAGTCTATTTTTTTAAAAATGTTCATTTATTTATTTTGAGAGAGAGAGAGAGCAAACAGGGGAGAAGGGTAGAGAGAGAGAAAGAGAGAGAAAGAGAAAGAAAGAGAGAGAGAGAGAGAGAGAGAGAGAGAGAGAGAGAGAGAGAGAATCTTAAGCAGGCTCCACACTCAGTGCAAAACCTGACATGGGGTTTGATAAAACAAACCATGAAATCATGACCTGAGCCAAAATCAAGAGTCATATATACACGTAACCAACTGAGCCACCCAGGCACCTCTGACATCTAATTCTAATACACATATAGGAATATCATCCCCTCTGATAATCTCAAGTACGGCTTTAGATAAAACAACAACGGCACAACACATGAAAGAAATAACTGATAAGCTGGACTTTATTACAATTAAAACGTTCTGTGAAAAACAATGATGAAAAAATGAGAAAACAAGCCACAGACTAGAAGATATATTTACAAAAGACGTATCTGGTAAACAACTATTATCCAAAATATACAAAGAACTCTTAAAACTTAAGAAGAGGGGCACCCGGGTGGCTCAGTTGGTTGGGCGTCCGACTTCAGCTCAGGTCATGATCTCACAGCTCATGAGTTCGAGCCCCGTGTCGGGCTCTGTGCCAACAACTCAGAGCCTGGAGCCCACTTCAGATTCTGTGTCTCCCTCTCTCTCTGCCCCTCCCCTGCTCATGCTCTGTCTCTCTCTGTCTCAGAAATAAATAAAAACATCAAAAAAATTAAAAAAAAAAAAAACTTAAGAAAAATAACCCAATTTTAAAAATGAGTTTTTCAACCCTTTAGATCTTATTAAACATTTCACCAAAGAAGATATACAAATGGCAAATAAGCGTATGAAAAGATTCTTAACATCAGATATCATCAGGGAAATGCAAATTAAAACAAAATACCACTACACACATATTAGAATGGTCAAAATCCAGAACACTGACAACACCATATGCTGATGAAAATGTGGAGCCACAGGTACTCTCATTCATTACTGGTGAAATACAAAATGGTACAGCCACAATAGAAGACAATTTGGTAATTTCTTAAAAAAATAAATATACTTTTACCATAAGGTCCAGCAGTCATGCTCCTTGGTATTTAACTAAAGGAGCTGAAAACTTATGTCCACAAAAAAACCTGCACACAGATGTTTACATCTACTTTATTCATATAAAATTTGGAAGTGACCAAGATATCCTCAAGAAAGTGAATGAATAAGCAAACTGTGGTACATCCAGACAATGGAATATTCAGCCATGAATAATGAGTTATCAATCCATGAGTTAAGGTTCCACAAAGGAACCTTAAAAGCATATTACTAAGTGGGGCTCCTGGGTGGCTCATTTGGTTGGGTGTCTGACTTCAGCTCATGATTTTTTGGTCCATAAGTTCGAGCCCTGCGCCAGGCTCTGTGCTGACAGCTCAGCGCCTGGAGCCTGCTTCAGATTCTGTGTCTCCCTTTCTCTCTGTCCCTCTCCCAGTCACACTCTCTCTCTCTCTCAAAAATAAATAAACATTAAAAAAAAATTAAAAAATAAAAAGCACATTACTAAGTAAAGAAGCCAAACCAAAAAGACTACATACTGTATGACTCCAACTATATATAATATTCTGGGAAAGGTGAAACTATGGAGACAGTGAGTGAAAAGATCAGTGGTTGCCAGGGGCTTGGGGTTAAGTGGGGAGTAAAGAATAGGCGAAGCACAAAAGATTGTTAGGGCAGTAAAAATGCTCAGTATAACATCATAATGTTGGAAACATGTTATTATACATTTGTCCAAACCCACTGAATATACAAACACTGAGAGTGAACTGTAATATAAACTATGGACTTTGGGCACTTAGGATGCGTTGATGTAGGTTCATCAATTTTAATAAGTGTACCATTCTGGTGCAGGATGTTGATAACGGGGTGCCTATGCATGTTGGCAGGGGGCAAGGCATGTACAGTAAATCTCTGTACTTTCTCTTCAGTTTTGCTGTGCTCCTTAAACTGCTCTACAAAAATTAAATCTCAATAAAAAAAATAAAACTTGAAACATATAACTGATGATTTGAAAATGTAACAAAATACTGTATTGTTCCAAAAAGTTGCCAAAAGATGAGGATAGAAATGAAAATACAGTGGTAGAAGATTCTTATATATTATATGTGAAGTAAACTATTTTGAAGTACAATAAGATGCAAATTATAAACCTTAGAGCAACCCCAAACAAATGGTTATAGTTAAGAAAGCTAAAACATGATCAATTAATCAAAAAGAAAGCAGAAAAGGAAAGGAGAATAAGAAATAGTTGTGGCAAATAGAAAACTTACAACAACCATATTGATGATTACACTAAATGTACAATAGTGTCAAATTGGTGGGAAAAGATTCAACTATGTACAAGAAATGCATTTAAAAAAAAATTTTTTTTAATGTTTTTACTTATTTTTGAGAGAGAGAGACCGAGCACAAACAGGGGAGGGGCAGAGAGAGAGGGAGACACAGAATCAGAAACAGGCTCTAGATTCTGAGCTGTCAGCACAGAGCAACATGCAGAGCTCAAACTCATAAACTGCAAGATCATGACCTGAGCCAAAGTCAGACGCTTAACTGACTGAGCCATCCAGCTGCCCCAAAAAATGCATTTTAAATGTAAAGACACGGATGGGTTAAAAGTAAAAGGATGAAAAAAGATACACTGTGCAAACACTAAGCATAAGAAAGCTAGCTGGCTATATTAATTAGACAAGGTAGATTTAAGACTCTCCCAGTGACAGATGGCTTAACTCACCACGAAGACATCTTAAATGTGTACACAGGTAATAACAAAACTTAAGATCTAGGAGCTAAAAATTGACAGAATTGAAAGCAGCAGCAAATCCACAATTATAAGGCCCTCAGCACTCTTCTCTAATTTATAGGTAGATCAAAAAAATCAGTAAGGATATAGAAGACATAAACAACATAATAAGCCAACCTGACCTGACATTTATAGACTACTACACTGAATAAATGAGTAGTAGTCTATAAATGAATACACATACTTAGCAAGAACTCTGAGTATTTATCAACAGATCATTAAATCTAAATGAACTGAAATCATATAGAATGTTCTCTAACCCCACCAAATTAGAAAACAACATGAGAAAAATATCTGTAGAGAAAACACCTATTTAGTGTTTATTTAGACGTGTAAATAAATCCTCGGTCAGAGAAGAAATCACAAGGAAAGTTAGGGAAAAAAGTAAACTAGTATCAAAATCTGTGTGATACAGATAAACCAGTGCTTAGAGGGAAATGTAGAACTTTCAATGGCTGTCTTAGAAAGAAAACAAAAAGGTCCAAAATCAATTATGCTTAAGCCTCAAGAAGTTAAAAAAAAGAGCAAATTAAATCCGAAGTACAACAAAGGAAATAAAGATAAAAGCAGAAATCAACTTAGTAGAAAATGGAAAAATATTAGAGAAAATGGAAAAACAAAGTTGTTTTTGAGATAATACAACTTATCGACCTCTGCCTACATTGATCAAAAAGAGAAACACAAATTATAAATATCAGAAAGGAAGAGCTATCACTACAGATCCTGTATTTTTCAGAAAGGCTATTCTGAGCATTATATCAATGAATTTAAAAACTTGAATGAAATGGACAAATTTCTTGAGATGCTAATTACCAATTCAAGAAGCAACAGAAATTCTGAATAGTCCTATATTTATTTCAAGAATTAAATGTGTAAGGCACCTGGGTGGCTCAGTTGGTTAAGCGTTCAACTCTTGATTTTGCCTCAGGTCATGATCTCACAGTTCATAAGATCTAGCTAGCCCTGCAATGGGGCTCTGCACTGACAGCATGGAGCCCTGTCAGCACCCTGTCCGCATGGAGCCTGCTTGGGATTCCCTCTAGCCCTCTCTCTGCTCCTCCCCCACCATGCTCTCTATCTCAAAATAAACATTAAAAAAGAAAAATTAAGTGTGTAAGTTTTACTTACACAGAATAAGATAAAAGTCCAAGACGGCTTCACTAGCAAATTCTATCAAAAAATTAAGGAAGAAATAATATCCATACATCCCAACTCATTTTATAAGGCTAGCCTTACCCTGATATCAAAACCAAACACATTCTAAAAAATAAAGACCAATATCCTTAAGAGCACAGATGCAAAAACAGCCTTAGCAAATTTAGCAAATCAAATCCAGCAACATATTAAAAGGGTCCTACACCATGACTAAGTGGGTTTTACCACAGGAATATGAGTTTGGGTCCACAACCAAACCAATCATTATAACTCACCATATCAACAGGATATAAGAGGAAAATCCTATGATAACAATGGATGCAATAAAATTTAAAACAGAAAATTCAACATCCATTCCTTATAAAAACTTTCAGCAAACTAGGAATAGAAAAAAAACTTCCTTAACCTGATAAAAGGTAGATATAAAATACTGATGACAAATGTCATATATAATGGTAAGAAACGTGAAAGATGCTTTCCCCTCAAGATGTAAACAGGCGAGAATATCCACTCTCACTACTCCAATTCAACCCTGTACTGTATATCCTAGCCATTGGAATAAGGTAAGAAAATATGTTAAAAGTGAAACATTATTTAAAAAGTAAAATAATGTGGGGTGCCTGGGTGGTCATGATCTCACAGTTCATGGGTCCGAGACTCACGTTGGGCTCTGTGCTGATAGCTCAGAGCCTGGAGCCTGCTTGGGAATCTGTGTCTCCCTCTCTCTCTGCCCCTCCCCTGCTCATGTTCTGTCTCTGTCTCAAAAATAAATAAAACATTTAAAAAACAATTTAAGAAAGTAAAACAATGTTTACTAGAGGATGTAAATATACAATTCTGTGCACTTAAAAAGTCCCACAAAATCTCCAATACCAACTAGAACCAAAAAATCACTCAGCAAAGTTGCAGGTTACATGGTCAATACACAAAAAACAAACTCTATCTCTACGGGCACCTGGTGGCTCAGTGGGTTAAGCGTCCAGTTCTTGGTTTAGGCTCAGGTCATGATCTTGCAGTTTCATGAGTTCAAAACCGTGTCAGACTCCACACTGGTAGTGCATAGCCTGCTTAGGATTCTCAGTCTCTCTCTCTCTCTCTCTCTCTCTCTCTCTGGCCCTCCCCTACTCACACTATCTCTCTTTAAAATAAAGAAATAGGGCGCCTGGGTGGCTCAGTCGGTTGAGCGTCTGACTTCGGCTCAGGTCACAATCTCACGGTCGGTGAGTTCGAGCCCCGCGTCGGGCTCTGGGCTGATGGCTCAGAGCCTGGAGCCTGCTTCCAATTCTGTGTCTCGCTCTCTCTCTGCCCCTCCCCCACTCATGCTCTGTCTCTCTCTGTCTCAAAAATAAATAAACGTTAAAAAAAAAATTTTTTTTTAAATAAAATAAAGAAATAAACTTCAAAAAAATGAACTCTATTTCTATAATATTAACACATAACTAGAAAAGAAAATTCCAAGTGGAATCATACAATATTTGTTCTTTTGTGTCTGGCTTATTTCTGTTCAAGGTTCATCTATGTTGCAGCACATTTCAGAATTTCCTTCCTTTTTAAGGTTAAATATTCCATAGTATGTATATACCACATTTGTTTATCCATTCACGTATCAATGGACACTTGGGTTGTCTCTACTGTTTGGCTATTATTAACAATGCTGCTATGAATACTGGTGTACAAGTATCTGTTTCAGTATCTGCTTTCAATTCTTTTGGATATATACCCAGAAATGGAATTGCTGGAACATATGGTAATTCTATTTTTAACTTTTTGGAGAACTGGGAATAAGGTTTTTCAGTTAAAAATAGGAAAAGGAAGAAACTTACAATGAACCCTCTGGTACTAAAATGGAATTGTATCTATTGGTAGGAATACATAATTTTCAACACACATAAATATAAATATATAGAAGTGTAGATCTGCACACACACACGTAATTCCTAGCTCTGTCTGCTGAAAGGGCCTGGAATACCAATCGCAACAGCAATGAATAAAACTAACACCCAGAACTTGGCTTCTAAATATTATTTGCCACTAAAAGGAACCAGGGCTCCCTGGAAAAATGGCTGAATCCAAGCGTATGCCAGGGAAAAAGACCATATGATCCTGGAACACTTTGTGCCAGAAAGTAAGGAAATACTCCAAGAATGATGGATACATATCAGAAATACACAAGCAACTTGAATAAACTCCCACTTGAACATCTAAACAAATCATATAATAATGGATTATCACTCACTGAATAAAATGGGAAATCATGAGTCCATAAAGATATAAAATGAATAAATTTAATTATTTAGTGAGGACATGCTATTTATAAAGTTTCAGAGTTTCTCCCCAAAGTCTTCTTTAATTATAAAAGGAAAAAAAATAACTTTATGGTGATGACTAGCAGTCATTACATTAATCAAATTATCAAAGTAATCATCAGTAATGGAACAAAATGAAACGATTTGCCACTTGACAGAATGCAATAGGTAGAATGGTAGAATGGGAAGCACTGCTTCTGTGACATTGCTGCCAAAGATATCTAGTCTTAATCTAATTATGATAAAGTCCCAAATTGAGAGACATTCTACAAAGGCTATAATCTTGTATGAAAGTCAAGGAAAGACTAAGGAACTGTTCCAGACTGAAGAAGAGAGCAAAATGACAATTAAATGCAATGCATGATTCTGAACTGGATCCTTCTGCTGCAAAAGCTTTATTGAGATAACTGACAAAACTTTGATCTAGTTCTGAGTATTAAATAGTAAAAATGAATCAGTTTTAATTTCTTAATTTTTATGGTTTTATTGTAGTTATATAAAAGAATGTCTTTGCTTATTGGGAATAGACACATAAGTATCCGAGGGTGATGCAGCTTCGGGTCAACAACTTACTCTCAAATGGCTCCAAGGAAAAAAAAATTTATTTGTATTATACTTCCAACTTTTGTATAATTTGGTGGCTATGTCAAATCTTAAAAAGCTAAAATAAACACACAACTGCATCTACTGGCCAGAGAATTTTCCAATTAACAAAGTAGTATTCTAAAGTACAGTTATCTTTCTATATCCACTTATCCATGAGTGAAAAATTTCTATATGGCAATTATAGATTCTATTCTCACTAAATATGTACACGTGTCAGCTGGATTCGTATACATATTTCATTAAGTATTTCTACATATCAAGAAAAATAATTGTCAATCTTTCTAAAGCATTAGCCAAGTTTACTCAGTGATAAAAAATATTGGAAATTTTTGAGAATTTTCCTTTGTATTGCCACTACAGAGGTCACTATTATGTTTTCTATAAACTTGCAAAAATTTTTAATTATTGGAGCTGAAGGAAACTCCTTCAAGCAATTACTCATCCATTCTATCATCCTGTCCTTAAGTAAATTTGCAGATAAAGCAAGAGATTCACACTAATCCTGCTAACTTCTGGCCTTGCTTACCAAGATTAAAATAGCATAGGACAGGGCGCCTGGGCAGCTCGGTCAGTTAAGCATCCGACTTCAGCTCAGGTCATGATTTTTCAGTTCATGGGTTCAAGCCCTGCGTCAGGCTCTGTGCTGACAGCTTGGAACCTGCTTTGGATTCTGTCTCTCTCTCTCTCTCTCTCTCTCTCTCTCTCTCAGTCCCTCCCCTGCTCATGCTTGGTCTCCCTCAAAAATAAATGAACACAAAAAAATTTTTATATAAATAAATAATGAAAGTTAAGATAAAAAAAATAACATAGGACAAGGGTTAGTAAACTATCTTTAAAGGGTCAGAGAGTAAATATTTTGGGTTTTGTGAGCCATATATCTCTGTCCAACTACTCAACTCCAATGTTGCAGTACAAAAGCAGCCAATGACAGTATGTAAATGAACATAAACTATGTTCCCCCAAATTTATAAAAACAGGCAGCAGGTCATATTCAGCCCATGGGCTATAGTTTGCCAACTTCTGGCACAGAAGAAAGGTTACATCAAAAAAGTATTTATCAGGGGCACCTGGGTGGCTCGGTCGGTTAAGCGACCGACTTCAGCTCAGGTCATGATCTCATGGTTCGTGAGTTCGAGCCCTGCATCAGGCTCTGTGCTGACAGCGCAGAGCCTGGAGCTGCTTCAGATTTTGTGTCTCCCTCTCCCTCTGCCCCTCCCCCACTCATGCTCTGTCTCTCTCAAAAATAAATAAACATTAAAAAAAATTTTTTTAAAGTATGTATCAAAACAGACCAGTTATGATTTAGATTTTTAAAAGCCTTTTTATGACCATAATATATTAGGTGAAAAGTAAAAGCAATATACACTATAATCTAAATTTTGTAAAAAAAAAAAAAAAAAATTAAAAATAAAGTACGTGCATAATACATATTATATATATGTTTTATACACATATGTTATATAACAAAAACGGCCACAAATTCTTCCCATCTCTATATGGAAGCCCCTTTGCAAGGTCACTTTATAGGTCTTCCACCCAAGAAATGAACTCCACCACTTTAATCTGGGTTTGGCCATGTGATTTGCTTTGGTGACTAAGACATTAGCAAACATGACACAGAGACTCAAAAGGCATTTGCACACTGGGGTTTGCTCTCTTGCTGCTTCTGGAACCCTGGGGCCACCACATACAAAGCTAAGATTAGATGATGAGAGATATCCACCAGTCTCAACCAACTGCCAACCAACCCCCAACAAAGAGTTGCTTAGCTGACCTGCAGTTGACCTGCAGCTGAACATAGATGCATGAGTGGCCCAGCTGAGATCAGCAGAAGAAATGCCCAGCTGAGCCCAGCCTAAATTGCTGATCCCCAGAATAGTGAGCCAAATAAATGGTTGGTTTATTACATAGTAATGGGTAACTAATTGTGTGTGTGTGTATGTGTGTGTGTTAAGAATAGATAGCAAGTAAAATATCAGGGCTGATACTAAGGAAATAGTTGAATTAAAGATTCATGTTAATAATTTTTTTTGTTTTGTTTTGGTTTTATTTTGGTTTTGTGTGTGTGTGTGTTTTAATTTTTTTAATGTTTATTTATTTATTTAAATATATGAAACTTACTGTCAAATTAGTTTCCATACAACACCCAGTGCTCATCCCAAAAGATGCCCTCTTCAATGCCCATCACCCACCCTCCCCTCCCTCCCACCCCCCATCAACCCTCAGTTTGTTCTCAGTTTTTAAGAGTCTCTTATGCTTTGGCTCTCTCTCCCACTCTAACCTCTTTTTTTTTTTTTTAATAATTTAAGTACACATTTATTTTGGTGTTTTCCAAATTTTCACTAAAGAACAGATAATACCTTTATTTCAAAAAACTTCAATGTCATTAAAAAACACATAATTCAACATGAAATGAAAAGTATAATGATGAAAAGTAAATGAAAATGAAAAGTATTTTTCATAATTTCCACTAAATACTGAGAGTCCAAATATATGGACATTCCTGACCAGATGCATTTGAATGAGCTGACAGATTTTACATTCTATCAAAGCTCGGGGATAAATAGTTACAGTTATATAGAAAACTAAGCAAATGACAAGACAAATATTAGTAGTGAAAAAAATAAAACCTAGTTTGGGGAAGAACTGTAATCATAGTAGAAAACTGGCTATGTTTTTCATGATATTTATGTAATTACAATAATGTAAACACTAACTGTAAGGCTTAAGGCGGACAAGTAATGGGACAATCTAGAAAGGGTACCAGGAAGGCAAGAGAAGGTATCTAAAACCAAAAATTCAAGAAAAAAGCAGTACATATGTTATTCTTTAAAAAATAAATAAATACCCAAGTATTTAATAAGTAAAATGATTAAAATTATTGACTTCAAATAGTAGGAATTGGACCACAGCAACTTCTTACTCAACACATCTCCAGAGGCAAGGGACACAAAAGCAAACATGAACTATTGGGACCTCATCAAAATAAAAAGCTTCTGCACAGCAAAGGAAACAATCAGCAGAACTAAAAGGCAACCAACGGAATGGGAGAAGACATTTGCAAACGACATATCAGATAAAGGATTACTATCCAAAATCTATAAAGAACTTATCAAACTCAACACCCAAAATACAAATAATCCAGTGAAGAAATGGGCAAAAGACATGAATAGACACTTCTCCAAAGAAGACATCCAGATGGCCAACCAACACACGAAAAAATGCTCAATGTCACTCATCATCAGGGAAATACAAATCAAAACCACAATGAGATACCACCTCACACCTGTCAGAATGGCAGACATTAACAACTCAGGCAACAACAGACGTTGGCGAGGATGTGGAGAAAGAGGATCTCTTTTGCACTGCTGGTGGGAATGCAAGCTGGTACAGCCACTCTGGAAAACAGTATGGAGGTTCCTCCAAAAACTAAAAATAGAACTACCCTACGACCCAGCAATTGCATTGATCCACGGGATACAGGCATTGATCCACGGGATACAGGTGTGCTGTTTCGAAAGGGCACATGCACCCCCATGTTTATAGCAGCACTATCAACAATAGACAAAGCATGGAAAGAGCCCAAATGTCCATCGATGGATGAATGGATAAAGAAGATGTGATGTATAACACACACACACACACACACACACACACACACACACACACACACACAGAGGAGTATTACTTGGCAATCAAAAAGAATGAAATCTTGCCACTTGCAACAACGTGGATGGAACTAGAGGGTATTATGCTAATCAAAATTAGTCAGAAAAAGACAAATATCATATGACTTCACTCATGTAAGGAATTTAAGATACAAAACAGATGAACATAAGGGAAGGGAAGCAAAAATAATAAAAAACAGGGAGAAGAACAAAAACATAAGAGGTTCTTAAATATGGAGAACAAACAGAGGGTTACTGGAGGGGTTGTAGGAGGGGGGATGGGGTAAATGGGTAAGGGGCATTAAGGAATCTACTCCTGAAATCATTGTTGCACTATATGCTAATTAATTCGGACGTAAATATAAAAAAATAAATTAAATAAAAATTTTTAAAAAAATAGTAGGAATTGGAGAATAGAAATAGGCATTTGTTCAATGCCATATCTTTGACTCTAACTACATACATATGCACATACTTTGAAAGTATAAAAAAAGTAAAAGTATAAAATTTAAAGAGAAAAACAGTCTAGGAACCAATCCAAGTATATATAACAATTTAGTGTACGATTATGACAAATCTTTATATCAGGAAAAATTATTCTCTAATTGACACTGGGACAACTGATCATCCACTTAGAAAAGCATACAATTAGAGCATCAACTCATACATATACAAAAATAAATCCTATAAATAAAAAAGTTAAATGTTAAAAAAAATTTTAACTATACTGAATTATGAAAAATGTATATTACTCACAATTTTTTAAAATTTTAGTTTAAAACTCTTGAGTAGATAAAATACACAAAATATTTAAGATAATTTAATATTTCTCTAACTACAGATTAACTGTTTAAAAGCAGATATTTAACACCAGACATATTGAATAATATCATCTATTTTCTCTTGCACAGTGACTTGGGTTTTTTCCTCACCAGCCAAGAAAAAAAAATTACCCAGCCATTCCTTTTCCCTCTCTTTTCCCCATTTATAATCAATGAATCTATTTGTACTCAATTTTAGAGCTAGGCTCAAGTCATGCTTCCATCATTTACATACTCAAACAGTCTGATATCTTTGGGCTTGAATTTTCTTACATATAAAATGAGTCTAGTATCTACTCAACTTTCTTCACAGTGCTAATGAAAGGATTACATAAGAGAACATATAAATTGCCTGGCACAAATATATATTCCAAAAAGCTATCACATTATCATTATTATTAACCCTTTAAGAAATATAGGTTATTAAGCATCTGGCATATCATAGGTTTCAAAATTTTTGTTGCCTTGAATAAATTATACTCAAATTGGTAATTTTAACAACTTGTTCTTACAGCAACTAGAGAAATCAAAAGGTGTTTCCAATCTCTTGTTTATATTAAGCACCAATGTACCTCTTGTTCCCTGAAGTCATTGTTTGATCTCTTATTTTTGTGTGCTAGTACCTAAAACACTACCACCAAAATGTACTGCAGAAGACAAAAAAACATTTTAAAACCTGCTTTAAGTCTCCTCTATTTAACAGTACTGTCACACCTCCTTTAGTACATGGATCTGAGTAAAACTTGTAAGCTACAGAAACCATGATAAATCATGCACTTTCTCAACTTTGGCCATTTTTTCATTCATTTATTAAACAAATGTGAAAGTACCTACTAGGTGCAGGTCCTGTGCCAGATGCTGGTTATTAAAAAGGCAGTAAGGGAGACATAACACTTGTTCTTATGGACAGCCTGGCAAGGAGGCAAATAAAACAGTTAAACCTACAAATAAAATATATTATTATAAACTTCAGGAAACATTGTAAAGAAAAGGACAGGGTATTGAGAGACAGACTAAAAGAGGAACTAATGTTAAATTAATTACTTGTATGGTACTGAATATAATATAGCCTATTACAGTACAGAAAAGCACTTTCACCTAAGTTCATCTGGAAGAGTTTATTCACAGGCAGAATAATGAGGAGGCTGAGAGAATCAATTCTAGGCCAGACTAAGTTTTAAACCAGAGTCTACTCATCAGCTTTGTGACATGACCAAGCTACTTAAATTCTCTATGCCTCAATTTCTACATCTGTAATTGGGGAAAATACCAATACCTCTCTCAAAGGGCTATTGTAAGGATTAAGTTAAATTCTTTCATTTTATTTTGAAAATTATCAAATCCACAGAAAAGTTAAAAGAAATTACAATAGGCGTTACCTCACATGAACCTGTATTTACCAGGTGAATTAATATTTCTAGAATGTTTAGAAGAGTTTCTGGCACATAGTAAGCAAGCATTGTATCACTACATAAGCAGTATATTAAAAGTAAATTAAACTGTGAGAAAATGACTTGTAACATACTTTCAGAGAAAACGGGCCATTTTCTGCTGAGATCCTAGAAAATATCTTAAATTTTAAAGGGAGAGTGGGGGAGAGAGAGAGAGAGAGAGAGAGGGAAAGACAGAGACAAAAGAGGAAAAAAAGGAGAAAATATCCCAAGGTTTGCCCAATGTCAACTTTATCGGAAGGTCAACAGCGCACTCTACTGGACCCACATCTCTTCTACACACTAGGCAAAAGTAATAAATAAATGCTACTGCTACACTAAATCAAAAAATGTAACTACTTTTATAAAAGTATATAGCCAATGTAAGCCTTTATTTAATGAAGAAATAAAAATCATATATAAGCATAAGAATGAGTCTATAATAATACCTCACCTAGGAGTGCCTGGCTGGTTCAGTTCAGTGGAGCATGAGACTCTCGATCTCAGGGTTATAAAAAAAAACAAAAAACAAAAAAAAACCCACCTCACCTATTGTGAAAATTTACTGAAAGTGAAGAGAATATAAATAAATTCTTAAGAAAATGATTATGAATGGTGGAATAAAGTAAAATCAGAACGGTAACACTCTACTAAAAAACAATGTTTCTCTTAATTTATTTTGACGTGAGAGACTAATGCTTTACTAGATCTCTGATGTATGAATTATCAGTATAAACGAAAGAATCTAAAATGTAAGGAAAGAGAATAAACAGTGGACAATGGATGGTAATTATAAAAGAGAGGAAATATTGACACCATTTTCTGACTTGAAGAGAGAGTGAGTATACTTGAGATGACAGGATGGTAAAAAGACAACTATCCAATTCTCTAATCAACAGGCTGGAAACTAAATTATTTTAATGAAAACTAAGAAAATTTTAGAAGAAAACTTAAAAAGTTTAATGTCAAGTTTAGATAAAAAGAGAAATAATTACACTAATTTATCATTTCATTTATGAAGGAGTTTTTCAAAAAAATATAACTATGGATTTTAAAAGTATAAAGACTATAATATTTACATTTTTTAGGAATAAGAGAACTAAACCATTAATTTATGAATACAAATATAACTATCCTTCCAAAAATAAGTTGTCTTTGCTAATACCATCTTATAAGAGCCAAAACAGAAGAAGCATCCTTAGAATTTAGAAGTGTTAGAGCTAAAAGCAATATAAGGTATATAAAATCTAGTTCCACTTTCTTTTTCCTCCCATTTGAAGGAACAGGTCCTAAAAAGATATGTTACTTACCCAAGTCTCTCAATTTAGCTTATTTAAGATGTTTAGATTATCTAGATTAAAATATGATATACAAAATGTGAGGCATATCATCTATCCACTAGGAAAAGTTCTAAAATATGGACTGCATTTAGAAAAATACTTTATCTAAAGTTTTGGTGATAAAATAATTTCAGAAACTGCTATACAATAAATATTAAATCCTATGAAACTATATATTTTTCTTCCACGTCTTTATGAAATCATGTATTCCAAAATTTATAGAAAATACTTTTGTGATTTATAATAAGCCATGTAGCAAAGATTATGAAATGTTATACAATGGTGAAAAAAAACAATCTCTTCAATATTTGGTGCTGGGAAAAATGAACGGTAATATGCAAAAGAATGAAACACAATCATCATCTTAGACCATACTCAAATATCAACTTAAAATAGATTATAGACTTGAACATAAGACCTGAAATCATAAAACTCCTAGAAGAAAACATAGGTTAGTAAGCTCCTGTGTCAGGTCTTAGCAATGATTTTTTTAATCTGACACCAAAAGCAAAAGCAACAAAACAAAAATAAGCAAGTGTGACTATATCAAACTAAAACGCTTCTGCACAGTAAAGAAAACCACCAGCAAAATGAAAAGGCAACATACTAAACAGGAAGAATTATTTGCAAACCAAATGTCCGATAAGAGGCTAAAACCCAAAATATACAAAGAACTCATATGACTCAATAGCAAAAAAAAAAAAAATCCAATTTAAAAATGGGCAAAAGATCTGAGAAAAGATATACAGATGGCCAACAGGTATATAAGGAGGTACTCAACATCAGTAACCATCTGGTAAATGCAAATCAAAACCACAGTGAGCTCTTACTTCACACCTGTTAGAATGACTATTATCAAAAAGACAAGAAATAACAAATGTTGGTGAGGATGTGTGACAAAAGGAAACCTTGTGCACTTTTGGTGGGAATGTAAATTAGTGTAGCCACTATGGAAAACAGTACAGATATTACTAAAAAATTTAAAACATAACATATGATCCAGCAATTCCATGTCTGGGTACTGGTCCAAAGAAAATAAAATCACTAACTCAAAAAGATACAGGTACCCTTGTGTTCACTGCAACATTACTTATCATCGCTGAGATATGGAAACAATCTAAGTATCCATCATTGGATGAATGGATAAAGAAAATGTGGTATATATAATTATATACAATGGGTTATTCAGCCATAAAAAAGAATGAAATCTTGTAATTTGCAACAACATGGATGGACAGACTTCAAGGACATTATACTAAGTGAATTAAGTCAGAGAAAGACAAGTACCATATGCTCTCACTTATATGTGAAATCTAAAAAAAATAAAAATACACAAAAAAAAACATGCTCATAGATACAGAGAAGAGACTGGCAGTTGCCAGAGGTAGGGGAGTGGTGTGGGAGAAATGGGTGAAGGCATAAACTTCCAGTTATAAAATAAATCATACACCAATAATGAAGCAACAGAAAGAGAAATTAAGGAATCGATTCCATTTACAATTGCACCAAAACCCATAAAATACTAGGAATAAATCTAACCAAAGAGGTGAAAAATCTATACACTGAGAACTATAGAAAGCTTATGAAAGAAACTGAAAACGACACAAAAAAATGGAAAAATATTCCACGCTCCTGGATAGGAAGAACAAATATTGCTAAAATGTCAATACCACCCAAACCAATCTACATATTCAATGCAATCCTTATCAAAATAACACCAGCATTCTTCACAGAGCTAGAACAAAGAATCCTAAAATTTGTATGGAACCAGAAAAGACCCTGAATAGCCAAAGCAATCTTGAAAAAGAAAACCAAAGCTGGAGGCATCACAATCCCAGACTTCAAGATGTATTACAAAGCTGTAGCCATCAAGACAGTATGATACTGGCACAAAAACAGATACTCCGATCAACGGAAGAGAATAGAGAACCCAAAAATGGATCTACAAATGTATGGCCAACTAATCTTCGACAAAGCAGGAAAGAATATCCAATGAAATAAAGACAGTCTCTTCAGCAAGTGGCACTGGGAAAACTGGACAGCAACATGCAAAAAAATGAACCTGGACCACTTTCGTACACCATACACAAAAATAAACTCAACATAGACGAAAGACCTAAATAAATGTAAGACAGGAAGCCATCAAAATCCTCGAGGAGAAAGCAGGCAAAAATCTCTTTGACCTTGGCTGCAACTTCTTACTCAACACATCTCCAGAGGCAAGGGACACAAAAGCAAACATGAACTATTGGGACCTCATCAAAATAAAAAGCTTCTGCACAGCAAAGGAAACAATCAGCAGAACTAAAAGGCAACCAACGGAATGGGAGAAGACATTTGCAAACGACATATCAGATAAAGGATTACTATCCAAAATCTATAAAGAACTTATCAAACTCAACACCCAAAATACAAATAATCCAGTGAAGAAATGGGCAAAAGACATGAATAGACACTTCTCCAAAGAAGACATCCAGATGGCCAACCAACACACGAAAAAATGCTCAATGTCACTCATCATCAGGGAAATACAAATCAAAACCACAATGAGATACCACCTCACACCTGTCAGAATGGCAGACATTAACAACTCAGGCAACAACAGATGTTGGCAAGGCTATGGAGAAAGAGGATCTCTTTTGCATTGCTGGTAGGAATGCAAACTGGTGCAGCCACTCTGGAAAACAGTATGGAGGTTTCTCAAAAAATTAAAAATAGAACTACCTTATGACCCAGCAATTGCACTACTAGGTATTTATCCAAGGGATACAGGTGTGCTGTTTCGAAGGGGCACACACACACCCATGTTTATAGCAGCACTATCAACAATAGCCAGAGTATGGAAAGAGCCCATATGTCCATCAATGGATAAATGGATAAAGAAGATGTGGTATATATACATATATGTATACATACACACACACACACACACACACACACACACACACACACACAGTGGAGTATTACTCGGCAATCACAAAGAATGAAATCTTGCCACTTGCAACAACGTGGATGGAACTAGAGGGTATTATGCTAATCAAAATTAGTCAGAGAAAGACAAATATCATATGACTTCACTCATGTAAGGAATTTAAGATACAAAACAGATGAACATAAGGGAAGGGAAGCAAAAATAATATAAAAACAGGGAAGGGAAGAAAACATATGAGACTCTTAAATATAGAAAGTAAACAGAGGGTTGCTGGAGGGATTGTGGGTATGGGGTAAATGGGTAAGGGGCATTAAGGAATCTACTCCTGAAATCATTGTTGCACTATATGCTAACTTGGATGTAAATTTAAAAATTAATTAATTAAATTAAACTAAATATGTCATGAAGATGTAAAATAGCACTTTGACCATGGTTTATATCTGAAAGTTGCTAAAAGAGCAAATCTTTAAAGTTCTTATCACAAGAAAAAAAAAAATCTTTGTAATTATAAAAGGTGACAGATGTTAACTAGACTTATTGTGATCATTTCATAGTGTATACAAATATCGAATCATGTTGCACACTTGAAAACAATGTCAATTATACCTCTATTAAAAAGAAAAAAAAGAGAGAGAGGAGGAAATGCTTCTGTACCAGAAGTAAAGTAAGTTTCTTCTTTTTTTTTTTTTAACGTTTATTTATTTTGAGAGAGAACAAGAGAGAGAGTTTGTGCGTGGGGAAGGGGCAAAGAGGGAGGGGAGAGGTTCCCAAGCAGGCTCCATGCTGTCAGTGTGGAGCCCAACAAGGAGCTCGAACCTGCAAACTGGGAGATCATGACTGAACCGCAACCAAGATTCGGACGCTCAATCGACTAAGCCACCCAGGCACCCTGCAAAGTAAGTTTCTAACAGGAAAAACAAAAAAAACTTCTATACTCAAAGATTCCTTTCTTTAAATAAACTACCTCTACTCATAGCCCCATTATTCTTTTTCACATCCATGGAAACGATTAGCTTGAGAAAATGCTTTTGAAAAACTAGATATGTTACCTAGTGCTAAATGTCTATGAGATTACACTAAAAATGCTACCATCCACTTTTAAAATTAAAATGACAGTTAAAACACACAAATTTATATATTTTCTTAACAATTTACTAAAATACAAAAAGATTAACTACAATTTTATATTTTGTACTGAGTATGATTCTATCGTAACTGCTTATTCTAATATTGTTAGGAAGAAAAAAGTATTGAAAATATAGATCATTTTACCTAAGTATTTGTGACCTTCTCCCTAATCATTCAGAAACTACCTAAAATTACTTTATACCTTTATGTTTTTGACTCCAGACTACAAAAAAAGAATATTAGAGCTCAACCACATGGTCTTTCTGTATTTGCAAAAGTACTCTGGTGATGATCAATTTACTTTATCTATGTTGAATATGCCATACTTGGCATATACCACTTATGTCTTCTTACAAACAAAAGTTCTATGTCACATTAGTGAAATGTTATCATTTTAGTTACCAGATTTGAGAAATTTAGTTTAACAAATCTTTAAAGTTATAAAAAATTATCAGAAAACCATACCTTTAATCTTGTAAGTAATGTATCACCCACCTATAAAAATTATCCCATTTCTACAGTAATATAGTTATACTACCTACAGCCAAGGAAAAAAACTTATAAATTCTGGTTTAAAATATAACCGATATGGGGCACCTGGGTAGCTCAATCAGTTAAGCATCCGACTTCGGCTCAAGTCCTGATCTCACTGTTCATGGGTTTAAGCTTCACAATGGGCTCTGCGCTGACAGCGTGGAGCCTGGAGTCTGCTTCTGATTGTCCCCCCTCTCTCTCAAAAATAAACACATAAACCTTAAAAATATAACCAATATAAAGATAGGGATATACAGGTATAAATGCAATTATACTTTACCACTAAGAAGACCATAATAAATGATCAACATAGTACATAACCAAAAGGAGAAATTGATCAAAGCACTTAGCTAAAAATTAAGGTATCCAGCCAGGAATTCTGCTTATGGTCACATGGTCTAGACTCTAAACAGGTTTAGCCATAGACATCCTTACCAGATATTAAAAGAATATGTTACTTAATTATAAATCTAATTCCTCAAAATTAGTATCAAGCGATACTATATATTTTAGCAGCATTTAAAGATAACTATATATATTTGATATTAATCAATATTATATAATACCTTTAGTAGCAGCACACAAATACGGAGCCTTTTGCTGCTACTATTATTGCTACTGCTGCTACTTCTGCTACCACTTACCACTTAATAAGCTCTAAAATATGCTAAGTATACTCTAATCACTTTATAAGCAATTTTTTAATGTTTATTTTTGAGAGAGATAGTGTGAGTGGGGGAGGGGCAGAGAGAGAGGGAGGCAGAATCTGAAACAGGCTCCAGTCTCCGGGTTGTCAGCACAGAGCCCAACACCAGGCTTGAACCCACGGACCACAAGATCGTGACCTGAGCCACCCAGGCGCCCTTACTCTTACCACTTTATAAATATTTACCTGTTTAACCCTCCTAACAGCCCTGTGAGAGAGGTACTATTACTAGCCCTGTTCAACAAATGGAGAAACTGAAGTAAAAATAGCTCACAGTAGAAAAACTTAATCAAGATTACATAGGTGTAAAGAGCAGAGTTGTGATTAAAACCCAGGTAGTCTGATTCAAGCTCATTCTCTTAACCAATAAAAACAAAACGAAATTTAAAAATCCACTTCTCTAATTTTAATTATTACCAATCACAGCTTATCCTATACTTGATTTCTTTATTCTTGAGGCTTCTACATAATGTTTCTTTCCTTTATATTGATATTAGAATCCTGCTTATAGGACTCCAGGATTTCTGAGAGGCATTTTAGAGAGAATGTAAAATAAAGTGATCAGAGCATTTGCCAGAGTATCATACTGTTTAGGTAGGATTTAGCTCTAGTATTTGCCAGTCTGTGACCTTAAGCAAAGTACTTAATTCTCAGAGTATCCTTATCTATAAAATGGGAATAACAATAATAACTGCCTATGCCATTGTAAGAATTAGAGAAGATTCTAACTAACAACTATTTATCAGGCAACTAATATACACCATATGCTATTCTAGGTACTAGGGATACTTACGAAAAAGACTGACATTACATTCTAACAGCACAGATAGATAATAAACAGGTAAATAAATAAATTCAAACGGTAAGAGCTATGAAGAAAATAAGGCACTGTGAAAGAAAATGAGGTAGAAAACATTGGCAGAGGCAAACACACAGTATATATTATTATTGACAATTTAACATTAAAGGCTCCTAAGATGACTTTTCCCCATTTAGTATTTTTAAGAATTTAAAGGAAGATTCTTTGAGGGCAGGGAATATAGTTTTCATTCACTCAGTCTTTAACTAGGTTCCTAGCACAAAGCTAGGTACTTGGAACATAAAGATGAATGTAACAGTCACAGCCTTCAAGGAGGTCTCAACATACTAGAAAACCTGGTGTTGTCCTTAATGGAACTTAGAGCCTTGTAAAGAAGATAGTAAGAGTAAGGTAAGTGTTAAAAACCGAAAAGTACAAGGAACATTCCAGATGGGAATCTAACTCCAAATTGGGGATGTCAAAGGCAGCTTCCTGAAGAATTAGCAGGAGCTGGTTAAAAAAAAAAAAAAAGAGGAAGAAGGAGAAAGCGCAAAAGAAAATAAAGTTTATAGAGGACTTGTGATTGTACAGATAAACAGGAAGCCTTATAAGCCATCTAAAGACTTCTAGGGGTGCCTCGGTGACTGAGTCAGTTAAGTGTCTGACTTAGGCTCGGGTCATGATCTCACAGTTTGTGGGTTTGAGCCCCATGTCGGGCTCTGTGCTGACAGCTCAGAGCCTGGAACCTGCTTCGGATTCTGTGTCTCCTTCTCTCTCTGCCCCTCACGTGTTTGCTCACTTGCTCTTTCTCTCTCTTGTTCTCTCTCAAAAATAAATAAAACATTAAAAAAATAAAATAAAATAAGGACTTCTAGAATTTGTCCCCAGAGTCAATGAGTTTTTTCATCTCCTCCCTGAAAAATTAAAAGTACAGACAGAACATATGAAACAATAGTTTTTAAGATATAGGATTTCAGGTAAGAAAGAGTGATCCCTGAAAGATAGGAAATAAATGCAATAGGTCCTATAATCGCCTAGGCTTACTGCCTTGAGAGTTTCTAGGCTGTGCCATGGGGAGGGGGAACCAAGATATAGCCCAGCAAACCTGAATTGAAGAGACTCTGCTCTTCAGTCCAGAAAAATGGAAAGACTAAAGTTCACAGGGAAGAATATTAAAGTGGAGATAGCTGCACAAAGAATGAATCCCAGAGATCTGCAGACAGACCTCTCAAATATCTAGCAGGGTATTAGTCAGCATATGTGAGTGAGTAAACAATCCAAGAGAGCAGAAAGAATCACCCTAAATGATGAGGCACTCACACAGGGCATGGAACAGTGCCTGTTCCCACCAGCCAGACTAGAAAACCTAACAATTCATAGAGCATTAGGTAGAGGACTCAGAAGGAGCTAGCCTCTACTGAGGTAACCCACAACTAAACCCTGCTCAGATCCCACCTAACAAATCCTAGAAGCAGATTAAAAGCATCAAGTTGATTCCCTGTAACTTAACTGTATCTCAGAATAAAATTCAAGAGTATTTATAGAAATATAACAACACCCAGCACCCAGCAGGTAAAATTCACAACATCTGAAATTTAATTTAAAAAATTTTTAATTAAAAAAAAGGCACAATTCCATTTATATAAAACTATGGATATGAAAACTAATCTACAGTGACTGAAAAAAAAAAACTCTAGAGTTGCCTGGAGGTGGAGGGATGGGGTAGAAAAGGTCCACTGGTCTATCTTGCACTTAGGATGGATCTTTTCCAGGTATCATTTCATAATATCATGCACAGGCCATTTAGAAAATATGTGGTTCACTGATTTTACAGATCTTATAAATGGTAATACATTTCATTATATAATATCAAAAAGTCACACTGTATATCACCACCAATATCATTAGGAAAGTCTACAAGTACCATAAACTGCCAAGTTCACAGTGGTATATACAGTTTTTCAAAATTCTGATTTTCAATCAAATTTTATCAGGCTTACTTTATTTCAAGAATTGCCATAGTTTATCTGTCAGTCATTCTTTCAAGTAAAAATAATGTTCCATGAAAAATGTGGCTAGTTCAGCTAACAATTCAAACTATTCTACAAGTGCTTTTCCTCAAGATAATCATCCTATTCTGCATGCAAAATGTTTTGAGTACTGCTCACTTCTTCACACAGAATGTTAAAAAAGCTCAAGGGCTGAGTTAATAAAATTAGTAATTTTTACTGCTTCATCAAGGATATTCTCAGGTGAAACTGGCTTTTGTTAACTGTTCATTAATGAAGAAAACTACTATGCGGGGGGAGGGGGGTAGTGCCTGGGTGGCTCAGTCAGTTAAGCATCTGGGTCTTTCGGCTCAAGTCATGATCTCACATTTCATGAGATTGAGTCCCACATCAGCTCAGGTCCTGATCTTGAGGTTCGTGGGGCCCTGCCTCAGGTTCCATGCTGACAGCACAGAACCTGCTTGGGGATTCTCTCTCTCCCTCTCTCTCTATCCCTCCCTCGCTTGCACACACTCTAAGTAAATAAATAAACTGAAAAAAAAAAAAAATGAAAAAAAAAAAGATTGGTATCACTTTTTTAAAGTACGATCTATGCCCAGTGCAGAGCCCAACATGGGGCGTGAACTCAAAACCCTGAGATCAAGACCTGAGCTAAGATCAAGTTAGACGCTTAATCAACTGAGCCACCAGGTGCCCCTTATAAAAGGCAAATAACATATTATTACTATGAAAATACTTTTTACCTCACACACTGCCTGAGAAAAAATGTCAGTAATCTCCAAAACTCCCTAGACTACTCCTTAAGAACTGCCTGCCCAAAGGACACTGAAAGAATTATAGGGAAGTATAGTACACAACATTAGAATATACAAGAGAAAAATAACCTTTCAGATTTCTTTCTAGTCCAATTCTCTCATTCTATAAATGAGGAAAGTGGGGCACAAAGAAAATAGGGTTTCCTATCTCAGACATTAGTAGCAGAGATGTGACAGCACTTCGAGGACTTCTGAGTTGTTTTCTACTATTCTTTGCATTATACTATTCCTTAAAAAAAAAAGGAGTTTAGCAAATTCCACATTTTCCTTCTTTACTGAACAATGGCATAAATACATACATTTTGTGGAGAAAAGGAGTTTATCTTTCCTAATGGAGAGTTGAGTTTTGTGGTCTTTCCTGAAGCAACTTTTGCATCCAAATCACGCACTTCCTTTTCAAAACAATGACGCTTTCTTATCTGTTAACACAGAACCAAAATGAAGTTTAATGCAAACTCAAAGTCTGAGCAGGCAAGTTGTTCCTGAAGGTCAAAAGTAGTTTTTCTATATGTGTTAAGCATAAAAAAAAAAAAAAAAAGATGACTCTTTCTAACTGGAAATAATAAAATAATTTTTAAATATACAGGGGCACCTGGGTGGCTCAGTCGGTTAAGCGTCCAACTTCGGCTCAGGCCATGCTCTCACGTTTGTGAATTCGAGCCCCACATCAAGCTGTGTGCTGACAGCTTGCTCAGAGCCTGGAGCCCGCTCCGGATTCTGTTTCCCTTTCTCTCTGCCCCTCCCCCGCTCACACTCTGTCTCTGTCTCTTTCAAAAATAAACAAAATTTGGGGCGCCTGGGTGGCTCAGTCGGTTAAGCGGCCGACTTCGGCTCAGGTCATGATCTCACGGTCCGTGAGTTAGAACCCCGCGTCGGGCTCTGTGCTGACAGCTCAGAGCCTGGATCCTGTTTCGGATTCTGTGTCTCCCTCTCTCTGACCCTCCCCCGTTCATGCTCTGTCTCTGTCTCAAAAATAAATAAATGTTAAAAAAAAATTAAAAAAATAAATAACCATTAAAAAAATAAAAAATAAAAAAAATTAAAAGTACAAAGTAGCTATATTACCAATTTATACCTTAAGTAAATATTTAACTGTCTAATTCCTCATATATAGGAAAGCACCATGTACTTTAAAGACATATTATCAATAATGTATTATAATGACACTCTTTTCAATGAGTAATATTATAAAATGAAGTTACAATATTTTATCCTTTAATTTACATCTATGATACGACCCAAGTAAATTGCACAAGGGCCAATGAAAACTTGATTGATACTTGACTACCTTGTGCAGCTCTAATGGTACTATTTCACTGCCAATAAATTGTTTACCTGCTGTGTAGTTTCTAAGGGTCGAATTCTTTTCTTCTCTACTTGAAAATCATCATTTTCATCTCTTTTTATGGAAGCCTGTTTCTTGGCAGATAGCTTTGCAGCCAACGTAGTTTTTTCAGGAGAGTCTTCTACAAGAAGTCATAAAAAATTAGTATAAATAACTGACACTTAGGCAATTTTTCCAGGAAAAATTAGAACCAAGATGTTAAAGACTCAAAATTTCCTTACTTTAAAACATGAGGTTGACATGTTTAAAAGCATGTATTTACCACTGAGTTTAACAAAGATATAACATTTTGAGAAATATGCTTTCATCAGGAAAGTCCAATTTTGATTTCTTAATAGGCTTATGCTTTTGTAAACCACTCCCGATAATGCGGTTTAAAAAATATAACTGTAAGGGGTGTCTGGCTGGTTCAGTCAGTTGAGCATCCAACTTCAGCTAGGTCACAATCTCACAGATTTATGAGTTCAAGCCCCACATTGGACTCTCTGCTGTCAGCACAGAGCCTGCTTTGGAAACTCTGCCCCCCCTCCCCCCCCTCTCTCTCTGCCCCTCCCGTGCTCTCTCTCTCTCTCTCTCTCTCAAAATAAATAAACATTAAAATATATATATAAGGGCACTTGGGTGACTCAGTCAGTTAAGTGTTCAGGTCATGATCTCGTGGTTCATGAGTTCGAGCCCCATGTCAGGCTCTGTGTTGACAGCTCAGAGCCTGGAGCCTGCTTAGGATTCTGTGTCTCCCTCTCTCTCTGCCCCTCTCCCGCTCATGCTTGGTCTCTCTCTCAAAAATAAGCATTTAACAAATTTTTAATTAAAAAATATACACTTATATAGATACAGATATCTGTAAGATTCTCCCAAGAAAAGTATTTCATTTATATATACATCTTTCTACAGTATCTCAATGTTTCTTCCCCACTAAGCTTCTAAATGTTCTTTACACTTAAAAATACAGTAGAATCAAGCTCCTATAATCTGCCTTTTAGTCCCACTACCTTGAAGGTCATCAGTGACCTCTTAATCACCAAATAATATTAGCTCCTTTTAATAAATGTGAACACTAGGTTTTAAAGAAGTTAATATGCCCAGTATCACATAGCTAGTAAGAGGCAGAGCGTGGATATGACTGGCTCTTGCTGTCTGACTCCAAAATCCATCGCATAACCTCTAGAAATACAGACAAACAGAACACTGTCTTTTTGAAATATAACAAATACGTTTCCTTTTTCCTTAATATCTGTTAACACTTTACTTAACTGCTCCTATACATGGGTTTCTCCTTTTCCCTAAATGTGAGTGTTCTGAAAAGTACCTTCCTTCCTTCCCACTCTTCTCTATACATTCCTTCCACTTCTAGGGCTTGAATTCATTTAACAAGCATTTATTTTATTGAGTCCATATAATTCCAGAAACCATGGAAAAGCAATGAAAAAGAAACAGCCTCTGCCTTAAAGGATTTATAGACCATTAGAGAAGGAAGCCCTATAAGCAGGTCCAATACTGATTTCAAAAACCAAGTTTGAGTCTGTAAAAACAAAGTAAATCTATGCCACATAGCACTGATTCTCAAGCTTTTACTGAGGAGGACTATATTTTTTAAATAAATATTGCTTAAAATTTCCAAAACAGAATAAAAGACCTAGAACTTCCCTGACTCATTGTGCCCTTACCCCTACAAGCCATGTTTTTTCCCAAGACTCTTAGGAACATAGTTTAAATACCATTGTATTCTAAAATCTTAATGGTTTTGCCTTTTATACGTAGGTCTTTTTTTTTTTTTTTTTGACCTATACAATTCAATTTTATTAGTATCAGGCAGCATGCTAAAAGTTTTACATAGATCAGCTCCTGCTACTATGGCATACAATAGCAATTGTTAGTTTACAATTGGGGAAACTGATACATAGGAAAATGGAGTTAAATGCCCAAGGTAAACAATGGGACCCATTCTAAACCTGTTTCCAATGTAATCCAATACCTTGAAATTCTGGATTTTTTTAAAGATTTTATTTTTAAGTAATCTCTACACCCAACATGGGACTCAAACTCACAACCCTGAGATCAAGAGTTGTATGCTCTACTAAGCCAGCCAGATAACTTTTTAACTTTTTTTTTAAAGTAAGCTCTATGCCCAACATGGGACTTGAACTCATAACCCCAAGACCAAGAGCTGCATGCTCTACCTGCTGAGCCAGCCAAGTACCCCCAATACACTTTAGTTTTAAAAAATTATCAACTAATATAAGCTCATTATGAAAGATTTCAGCAAATCAGAAATATAAATAAGAAAAAGTAAAGTGCCATCTGCTTCCCTCCCCCACCTTCTCACTTCTGTAAATCTTCCTCCCTGAGGTAATCACTATCAATCTTTTGGCCTAAATCCATCCATCTATCCATCCATCCATCCATCCAACCTTCCTTCCTTTCCTTCTTCCCTTCCTGAAAGGGCGGGCCTATGCCGGCCGACTCCATCTTGTTCTGTGTCCTTCACCTTGACCACACCTCCTCCCCTTGAGTAACCCCCCCCCTCACCTGTCTAACAGGACTCGGACCCTTCCCCAGCCAATCGGCTGAGGCCACAGCCGTTACCTCACCAACTGCCCCTGGGCCCCAATAAAACCTTTGTCCTTTTGAAACTCGCTCTCTCTCCCTGGTATCTCACCGCTGCGTCGGTGCAGGTAGGGGATTGAGCTCGAGCTAGCTCGAATAAAGGTTCTTTTGCTTTTGCATCGGACTCGGCTCCCTAGTGGTCTTTGGGGATCACGAATTCTGGGCATAACATTTGGGGGCTCGTCCGGGATCCCCAAGACCCCTGAGGGACCCCCGACCCGGAGAGCCTGACTGGCCACGGTTAGTGTCTGTTTGTTTGTTCTGTCTTTTCTGTGTGAGCTCACTTCTGGAGTTCTGGTAGTGCCCGACGCGGTCTAAGTGGACGCACTGGAGGACCACGGGCCGGGAGTTTCGGAAGACGTTCCGATTCTCCCTTCTGGAGGGACGTGGAATCCCCTCAAAGGTCTGAGACGAGGCGGGTCGCTCCCGCTGGTCGGCGTGAGGCCGTCGTCTTTGGAGGGACGTGGAATCCCCTCATCGGTTTTGGAGGGACGTGGAATCCCCTCAAATGTCTAAGCTAGCTTTCAGTTTTGCTTCCATGGAGTTGGAAGATTTTCTAGGGGCCCTCTGTTTGTCTGTTTTTGTGTTTCTCTGTTTTGTTCTGTGGACTTACTGGACGGACGTTATGGGACAGACTCAGACTACTCCTCTAAGTATTATGATTGATCACTTTAAGGATGTGAGGGGAAGAGCTAACAACCTCAGTGTGGAAGTCCGAAAGGGTCGGTGGCAGTTTTTTTGTTCTAGCGAGTGGCCAACTTTCAATGTCGGATGGCCACCAGAGGGGACCTTCGACCTCCCTACCATCCACCGAGTCAGGAGTATCATCTCTCAGCCTAAGACGGGCCATCTTGATCAGCTCCCTTACATTATCACTTGGCAGGACCTTGTGGAAGACCCACCCTCTTGGCTTAAACCCTTCCTAGCCCCGCTCCCTCCGGAGCCAAAACCCATTCTTGCTTTGCAGGGGACAAAGAAGAAGAAAAGTCTTATCCAGCCTTCAGCACCCCTCTACCCTGTCTTACAGGGGGGTACTGAAGAAGAATTAATTTTTCCTCCCTCGTATAACCCCTCTAGGATGCTGGAAGAACACCATCCTCCCCCTCCGGGGGAGGCAGATGCTGTTCCGAGAGCGGGAGGCGGAAACGCTCCAGTGGGAAGCCCGCCCTTCACCAGACAAAGGGCTCAGAGGGAGCAATCCGCCTCCGCCGCCGACTCCACTATTCTGCCCCTGCGAGCCACCGGACCCCCAGACGCGGAGGGGAACCAGCCCCATCACTATTGGCCTTTCGCCACTAGTGACCTCTACAATTAGAAAGCTCAGAATCCTAAGTTTTCCGAGAAACCGGCAGGGCTTATTGATTTATTAGACTCTGTTCTTTTTACCCATCAGCCCACGTGGGACGATTGCCAGCAGCTTTTGCAGGTCCTGTTCACGACTGAAGAAAGAGAAAGAATCGTCAACGAGGCCCGAAAACTAGTTCCGGGCACAGACGGGAATCCCACCACCAACCAGGCTCAGATAGATGCCTCCTTCCCCTTAACTCGGCCCCAGTGGGATTTCAACACGGCAGAAGGTAAGGAGAGGCTCCGGGTCTACCGCCAGACTCTAATGGGGGGTCTCCGAATGGCTGCTAGAAAGCCAACCAATTTGGCCAAGGTAGGAAATGTACAACAGGGAAAAGATGAATCTCCGGCTGCCTTTTTAGAACGGATCATGGAGGCATTCCGTACCTATACCCCCATGGATCCAGAGGCTCCGGAAAGCAAGGCAGCTGTTATCATGGCCTTTGTAAACCAATCGGCCATAGACATTAGGAGAAAATTACAGAAAATAGATAGACTAGGAGAAAAAAGTCTGCAGGACTTACTGGTGGTAGCCGAAAAGGTATATAATAACCGGGAGCTTCCTGAGGACAAGCAGGCCCGCGCCATGGCGACTGCCAGCAGTAAGCAGACTCGAGACCTGGCCAGAATACTACTAGCTACCACTGCTGACTCCCCTGAGGAACGAGACCGCCATCTCCGGCAGCTGGCAGACGACACAAGAAAAGGTAAAAGAACCACCAAGGGGGGGAAGCAGAGGCTGCAGAAGGATCAGTGCGCATACTGCAAGGAGATAGGGCATTGGGCCCGAGATTGTCTGAAAAGGGCCGGCGGGAAAGGAAGCAAGACTGATCGAGTAAAAGTCCTAGAGCTAGATGAACTAAGTGATTAGGGGAGTCGGGGTTCGGACCCTCTCCCCGAACCCAGGGTAACTCTTAAAGTGGAGGGGACCCCTGTTGACTTCCTTGTCGACACCGGAGCACAACATTCGGTCCTCCGCACCCCACAAGGAAAACTAGCCAGCAAGAAGTCCTGGGTACAAGGGGCAACTGGTATGAGCCAGTATTCATGGACTACCCGAAGAACAGTAGATTTGGGAACGGGCCGGGTATCCCACTCCTTTATGGTAATACCAGAATGCCCCTACCCGCTGTTAGGACGGGACTTACTGACCAAGATTGGAGCTCAGATAACTTTCAGACAAGGGGGGCCTCAGGTCACCGATGGCAAGGGCCACCCCATCCAGGTCCTGACCATGAAACTGGAGGATGAATACCTCCTCCACCAGGAGGCGCTCCCGAGAGAGGATAATATAGACAGATGGCTACAAGAATTCCCCTCGGTTTGGGCAGAGACTGGGGGGGGGATGGGACTAGCCGCTCATAGGACCCCAGTCCTGGTAGAGCTCAAGCCAGGAGAGAGTCCGGTAAGGATCAAACAATACCCCATGTCACAGGAGGCCCGGAAGGGGATCCAGCCACACATCCGGAGACTACGAAGCCTAGGGGTACTAGTTCCTTGCCAGTCTGCCTGGAACACCCCCTTACTGCCGGTCAAAAAGCCTCACACAAATGACTACCGACCGGTACAAGACCTCCGGGAAGTAAATAAGAGGGTCGCGGACATACACCCAACTGTTCCCAACCCATATACTCTCTTGAGCTCCTTGGCGCCCTCCAGGGTCTGGTATACTGTACTAGATTTAAAGGACGCCTTCTTCAGTCTGCCGCTGGCACCCCAGAGCCAACCCCTGTTCGCCTTCGAGTGGCATGATCCGGAGGAGGGCTACAGTGGGCAACTCACCTGGACACGGCTACCTCAGGGATTCAAAAATTCACCCACCATCTTCGACGAGGCACTACACGAGGACCTGGGTGAGTACAGAAGGGAGCACCCTGGCCTCACCCTCCTACAGTACGTAGATGACATCCTGATTGCTGCTGACACGGCCAAAGACTGTGAGCGAGGGACCCAGGACCTGCTGGCTACCCTGGGAGCTTTAGGGTACCGGGCATCCGCGAAGAAGGCTCAGATATGCAGGGAGAGGGTAAGTTACCTGGGATATATCCTGGAGGGCGGACAGCGGCGGTTATCAGATGCCAGAAAAGAAACTGTCCTAAAGATCCCTACTCCCACCTCCCGAAGAGAAGTGAGGGAATTCCTAGGATCAGCCGGCTACTGCCGCCTCTGGGTTCCAGGTTTTGCTGAGATTGCCAGGCCCCTATATGAAGCTACCAAAGAGGGGAAAACATTTAAATGGACTGAAAAAGAAGAAATTGCCTTTAATCAGTTAAAAAAGGCCCTCCTAAGTGCCCCAGCCCTGGGCCTACCAGACATTATGAAACCCTTCCACCTCTTTGTAGACGAACATAAGGGAATAGCAAAAGGGGTTCTAACTCAAGCCTTAGGCCCCTGGAACCGCCCAGTGGCTTACCTGTCTAAGAAACTAGACCCAGTGGCTGCCGGCTGGCCGCCATGCCTAAGAATTATTGCGGCGACAGCACTCCTAGTCAAGGATGCAGACAAACTGACCCTAGGACAGGAGATCTGGATCACAACCCCACACGCCATTGAAGGGGTCCTGAAACAGCCTCCTGATAGATGGATGAGCAACACACGTGTGACTCATTACCAGAGCCTCCTACTCAACCCTCCACGTGTGCAGTTCCACCCCAGTGCAGCCCTCAATCCTGCAACCCTGCTGCCCGACCCTGACCTAGGTGCTCCACTACATGACTGTGCGGGAATCCTGGAACAAGTACATGGATTCCGGATGGACCTGACCGACCAGCCCCTCCCCGATGCCGAGGCTACTTGGTTCACTGATGGCAGCAGCTTTGTGCGAGATGGACACAGGTATGCGGGTGCAGCGGTGGTCACCGAAATGGACACCGTATGGGCGGAGGCTCTACCCTCCGGAACGTCAGCCCAGCGAGCGGAGCTCATAGCCCTCACCAAGGCGCTGATGCTGGGAGCTGGAAAACGGCTTAACATCTACACAGACAGCCGTTATGCATTTGCCACAGCTCATATTCATGGGGCAATTTATCAGGAGAGGGGGTTACTGACGGCAGAAGGACGGACTATAAAAAATAAGCAGGAGATACTTAACCTGCTTACGGCCTTATGGCTTCCTGCCAAGCTAGCCATTATCCACTGCCAAGGGCACCAAAAAGCTGATAACCCAGTAGCTAGAGGTAATCGAAAGGCTGACCAGGCAGCCAAGGCAGTAGCCCTTACTCCAGTCCCCACCATGACCATACAACTACCAGACCCGGGAGACCCAGTTTTACCAGACCAGCCCAAATACTCCCAGGATAAATATCTTTTAGTATTTACAGACACCTTCTCTGGCTGGGTGGAGGCATACCCAACCAAGCATGAAACGGCTCAGACGGTGGCTAAGAAGCTACTAGAAGACATCTTACCCAGGTATGGTTTTCCTGCCATGGTAGGATCAGACAATGGACCAGCTTTTATCTCTCAGGTAACACAGGCAGTAGCCAAGGCGGTGGGGGCAAACTGGAAATTACATTGTGCTTATAGGCCCCAGAGCTCAGGACAGGTAGAAAGAATGAATAGAACCCTAAAAGAGACCCTTACCAAATTAACCATGGAGACTGGCGGGGACTGGGTGACTCTCCTACCGTACGCCCTTTACCGGGTTAGAAACACTCTTTACACTCTGGGTTTTACTCCCTACGAGATCATGTTTGGCAGGCCACCCCCTGTTATTCCCAGCCTTCGAGCTGAACTTCTTGCAGAGTTTAAAGATCAAGAACTTTTTCTTTCCTTGAGAGGGCTCCAGAGGGCGCACGAGGATATTTGGCCGCGCCTGCGTGCCATCTACGAGGCTGGCCCGACCCCGACACCTCATCAGTACAAGCCGGGAGACTGGGTCTATGTCAAGAGGCACCACCGAGAGACTCTCGAGCCGCGCTGGAAGGGACCCTACATTGTAGTGCTGACAACCCCCACCGCTCTCAAAGTAGACGGCATCGCGACCTGGGTCCATCACACCCACGTTCGGCCAGCGGACCCCTCCTCGATCCAGAAGGACTTCGTCACGCGATGGGCCATCAGTCGGGACCAACACAACCCGCTCAAGCTCAAGCTCAAGCTACAGCACATTCGACCCACCTAATATTGGTAACTCTGTTAACTCTGCTTGTCATTGCTCATGCTACCGGGAGTCCCCACACCCCCCAAAACATCACCTGGCAGATCATAGATACCAGCTCAGGGACAATACTTAATTAGACCTCCCAGAGCCACCCCAGGGACACATGCTTCTCAGAACTTAGCGTAAACTTCCAAACTGTTCCCCTTGTCACCATAAATGCAGCCGGTCCCATGATTGGGTCCGTAAGTTACATGACAAGGGGGGAATGAAAGGGCGGGCCTATGCCGGCCGACTCCATCTTGTTCTGTGTCCTTCACCTTGACCACACCTCCTCCCCTTGAGTAACCCCCCCCCTCACCTGTCTAACAGGACTCGGACCCTTCCCCAGCCAATCGGCTGAGGCCACAGCCGTTACCTCACCAACTGCCCCTGGGCCCCAATAAAACCTTTGTCCTTTTGAAACTCGCTCTCTCTCCCTGGTATCTCACCGCTGCGTCGGTGCAGGTAGGGGATTGAGCTCGAGCTAGCTCGAATAAAGGTTCTTTTGCTTTTGCATCGGACTCGGCTCCCTAGTGGTCTTTGGGGATCACGAATTCTGGGCATAACATTCCCTCCTCCCTTCCTTCCTTCTTTCTTTCTTCTTTTTTTTCCCAGTATTTATTTTTTGTTTTCCTCACAGTAAGTGTACTCTTTTATCCCCATCCCACTCACCCCCCTCTGGTAACCATCAGTTTGTTCTCTACAGCTAAGAATCTGTTTCTTGGGGCGCCTGGGTGGCTCAGTCAGTTGAGCATCCAACTTTGGCTCAGGTCATGATCTCATGGTTCACGAGTTTGAGCCCCACTTCAGGCTCCATGCTAACAGCTCAGAGCCTGGAGCCTTCTTCAGATTCTGTCTCCCCCTCTCTCTGACCCTTGCCTGCTCACACTCTCTCTCTCCCTCAAAATAAATAAACATTAAGAAAACAAATTTTGTTTAATAAAAAAAAATTTTTTTAATTAAAGATTCTGTTTCTTGGGATGCCTGGGTGGCTCATTCGGTTGAGTGTCTAACTCTTGATTTCGGCTCAGGTCATGAACCTGGGGTTGTGGGACTGAGCCCTGCATTGGGCTCTGCACTGAACGTGAAGCCTACTTCTCGTTCTTTCTCCCTCTGACTCTCCCCCGCTTGCCTGTGTACACACCCTCACTCGCTTAAAAAAAAAAAAAAAAAAAAAAAAAAAAAAAGGTCTTCTTTCTTGGTTTGTCTTTTTTCTCTTTGCTTTCCTTTGTTTCATTTCTTAAATTCCACATATGAATGATTTCATATGGTATTTGTCTTTCTTTAACTGACTTAGCATTATACTCTCCAGCTCTATGTTGTTGGAAATGGCAAAATTTCATTCTTTTTTTTTTTATTACATTTCTTTGTTTTTCAGAGGCAGAGAGAGACAGAGTGCGAGCGGGGGAGGGGCAGAGAGAGAGGGAGACACAGAATCCAAAGCAGGCTCCAAGCTGTCAGCACAGAGCCTGATGTTGGGCTCAAACCCACCAGCAGTAAGATCACGACCTGAGCCAAAAGTCAGATGCTCAACCGACTGAGCCACCCAGGTGCCCCACTTTCATTCTTTTTATGGCTGAATAATTTCCGATTGTATTTACATACCACATCTTCTTTATCCATTCATCTATCTACAGACACTTGGGCTGCTTCCATAGCTTGGCTATTGCAAACAATGCTTCAATAAACATAAGGGTGCATGTATACCTCTGAATTAGTGTTTTTTATATGTTTTGGGTAAACACTCAGGACTATAGGGTATTTCTATTTTTAATTTTTGAAGAACTTCCATACTGTTTTCCAGAGTGGCTGCACCAATTTGCATTCTCACCAACAATGCAAGAGGGTTTCTTTTTCTCCATATCTTCACCAACACCTGTTGTTTCTTGTGTTTTTGATTTTAGCTATTCTGACAGGTATGAAGTGATATGAAGTGATATTGTGGTTTTGATTGCATTTCCCTGATGATGAGTGATGTTGAGCATCTTTTCATGTGTGTTAGCCATCTATCTGTCTGTCTTCTTTATCTGTTCATGTCTTCTGCTCATTTTTTAATTGGATTCTCTTTTGGGTATTGAGTTGTATCAGTTCTATGTATTTTGGATACTAACCCATTGTCAGTTATGTCATTTGCAAATATCTTCTCCTATAGGAGAAGTAGGTTACGTTTTAGTTTTGTTGGTTGTTACCCTTACCGTGCAGAAAATTTTTATTTTGGTGTAATTCCAATAGTTTATTTTTGCTTTTATTTCTGTTGCCTCAGGAGGCAAATCTAGAAAAACATTGCTATGGCTGATGTCAAAGATTATTGCCTGTGCTCTCTTCAAGGTTATGGTTTCAGGTCTTACATTTAGGTCTTTGATCCATTTTGACATTTGTGGCTAGGACTTCCAATACTATGGAAGCATTTTTCACAGAACTAGAACAAATAATCCTAAAATGTGAAACCACAAAAAACCTTTCATGACTAGGTTTTTAATCTATCTGGAATCAATTTTTGTGCATGAAGTAAAGTAGGACACCAATTTAAATTTTTTTCCATATGGAGGGGTGTCTGGGTGGCTTAGTTGGTTGAGCATCTGACTCTTGATTCCAGCTCAGGTCATGATTCCAGGGCATTGGGATTGAGCCCCATGCAGGCCTCTGAGCTGTGTACAGAACCTGCTTAAGATTCTCTCTCTCTGCCCCTCTCCCCCGCTCATGCTCTCTGTCTCTCTCAAATTACAAAAAAAAAAAAATCTACATTTTTTTCCATATGGATATCTAAGTACCAATTTTAAAAAGGTCCCTCCTTAGGCCTCTACTCTGTAGAAGCACTTCAATAAATAATCAAGTTTCTAGATACATATAGAAATGAATCTGGGTTTCCTATTGTTTTACACTGGTTTTACACTATGCTAATACTAAACTGTTTTAATCACTATAAACTGTTTTTATCACTGGTTCTTGAGAAATGTCTTGGCCATTCTTAGTCCTCTGCATTTCCATATATATTTTAGAAAAGACATGTAATTTTGAGCTCTGCAATTTCTGGTCAAACTGGTAAAATACCCACAAAATGAATCTAGATCAGTGGTTCCAAACTAGGGCAATTTTAACAATGTCCCGCAGGGACATTGGACACAGACATTTCTGGCTGTCACAAAATGCCAGGTACTACTGGCATCTAGTGGGTTGAGTCCTAGGAGATGCTACTAAACATCCCACAATGCATAGGACAGTCCCCATAACAAACAATTATCCCATTCAAAATATAATAGTGCCATTATTGAGAAACTCTGCCCCTAATAAATCAAGGGGCAAATTTGTATGGGCCCATTAAAGGGTAGGAAGCATCTACCAAAAGCAATTAATTTAGTTTTAGAAAAATTAAATTGCCATGTGTCAAATAAGATTAAACCCAATTTGTTAAAAAAAAAAAAAAAATCACATTACCTGCATATAAAAAAGGCTTATCTTCCTGTCCTTTTTTTTTTTTTAAATGTTTATTTATTTTTGAGAGAGACAGTGAGACAAAGCATGAGCAGGGGAGGGCCAGAGAAAGGGAGACACAGAACCGGAAGCAGGCTCCAGGCTCTGAGCTGTCAGCATAGAGCCCGACATGGGGCTTGAACCATGAACCATCAAAACACGACCTGAGACGAAGTCAGACGCCTAACCGACTGAGTCACCCAGGCACCCCTCTTCCTGTCCTTTATAGCAGGGCAGTGCGCAAGAAGTTTATCAAAGGGGTTAAGTCTTTAAAATATAAAATTATAAAGAAATAAGACCTATCTAGAATTTTAAAAAAACACAAAACACATCTCCTAGAAATCAGTAAGAAACAACCCAATAGAAAAATGGGCAAACAACTTAAATAGGCAATTCATTGAAGAGGCTATTCAAACGCTCAATAAACATAAAAAGAGGGGCACCTGGGTAGCTCAGTCGGTTAAGCATCCATATCCGACTGCTGGTTTTGGCTCAGGTCATGATCTCACGGTTCCTGGGATCAGGATTGAGGATGGAGCCCCGAGTTGGGCTCTGTGCTAACAGCACAGAACCTGGTTGGGATTCTCTCTCTCCCTCTCTCTGCCCCTCCCCTGCTCACATAGTACTCTCTTTATTAAAAAAAAAAAACAAAACAAAAAAAAAAAACCTTAAAAAAAAGAAGATAACATAGAAGGCTAATAAGCACATGAAATTATGCTCAACTGTCACAAGTGATGAGGGAAATGTAAATTAAAACCACAATGGGTTTTAATGGGATACCACCACATACCTATTAGAATGGCAAAAAAGTGCTGACAAGGATATAAAGAATTGGGAACTCCCAACCACTGCTGGTGAGAATGTAAGAAGGTAAAACCACTTTGGGAAACAGTCTGTAAGGTTCTTAAAAAGTTAAACATAAATGATCTAGTCCTATCACTTCTAAGTATTTAGTCAAGAAAACTGAAAGCATATATGTCCATAACAAAGACTTACACACAAATACTCACAGTGGCTTTATATGTAATAGCTTAAAAATAGAAACAACTCAAATATAAATCAACAGGAGACTGGAGAAACCATTTGTAGTATATCCATACAATAGAAAATTACTTAACAATAAAAAGGAACAAAGCGTTGATACATGCAACAACATGGATGAATTTCAAAAGAATTATGTTAAGTGAAAGAAGCTAAAATAAGTGTACAAACTATGATTCCATTTATATAAATTCCAGAAAATTCAAACTAATCTATATTGACAGAAAGCAAATCAGTGGTTGTTTGGGGAAAGTGAATCATGGAGGGTTGGGAAAGAGGGATAACAAAGGGGCATGAGAAAACTTTTGAAGGTGATGGATATGTTCACTATCTTGATGCTGCTGAAAGTTTAATGAAGGTACACCTATGTCAAAACTTATCAAAGTGTACCTACCATGCATATATATAGTCATGTCAGGTATATTTCAATAAGGCTGTTTTTTTAAAAATACAGGTTGTATAGGGGCGCCTGCGTGGCTCAGTCAGTTAAGGGCCTGACTCTTATCTCAGTTCAGGCCATGATCTCATAGTTTGTAATTTAGAGCTCTGCATCAGCCTCTGGGCTAGTGGTGTGGAGTCTGCTTGGGATTCTGTCTCTCCTTCTCTCTGCCCCTCCCACTTGTGCATGCTCGTGCTCGTTCTCTCTCTCTCTCTCTCTCTCTCTCTCTCAAAATAAACGTAAAAAAATTAAAAAAAAACAGGTTGTATATAAAGATAAACCAAAGTTCCTATAATTATCTCAAAGTCAATTCCACTCATTCATACAATAAATCTTTTTAGCTAGCACCTACTATATGCCAGGCACTCTGCTAGGCACTAAAGATTCAATAAGCAAACTGACATGGTCCCTGACCTCATGGAGTACATAGTTTGCTAGGGGAAGCTGAGATTGATAAATGATGAATACAGACATATGGATAATAAAACTATGACAAGTGCTATAAAGGAGAGGTACACAGTGAGAGGACAGAACATAATACAGAAACCAAATCTAGTCTGATAGAAAGGTCAGTATGGCTCCTTCAAGGAAGTGACATTTAAGCTGAGACCTAAAGGAAAAGCAGGAAAACAAACTGAAAATGGGATTTTCCTCAGAAGAGACACTATAAACAAAGGCTCTGAGGCAAGAGAAAGCATAACCCTCTTAAGGAATGGAAAGAAAGTCAAAAGGGCTGAGGGTCAAAATAGTGTAGACAACACTGGGGCACCTGGGTGGCACAGTTGGTTAAGCATCCGACTTTAGCTCAGGTCACGATCACATGGTTTGTGGGTTCAAGACCCATATCCGGCTCTGTGCTGACAGCTGGGAGCCTGGAGCCTGCTTTGGATTCTGTGTGTGTGTCTCTCTCTCTCCCTTCTCTGCCCCTATGCCACTCATACTCTTGTCTCTCTCTCTCTCTCTCAAAAATAAATAAACATTGGGGGACCTGGGTGGCCTAGTCAGTTGAGCATCTCACTTCAGCTCAGGTCACGACTTCGCAGGCTGTGAGTTCAAGCTCCACATCGGGCTCTGTGCTGACAGCTCAGAGCCTGGAGCCTGCTTCAGATTCTGTGTCTCCTTCTCTCTCTGGTCCTCCCCTACTCATGCTCTGTCTCTCTCCCTCAAAAATAAACTTAAAAAAATAAATTAAAGAATAAATTTAAAAGAATAGTGTAGACAACATTAATGATCACCTCTCTAGCATGTATTCAACCACTTCTTCCTCATTCCTAACAGAATCATACTTTAGTTCAAACAGCTACCCTCCTCCACACAGTCATGTGTTTTTTGTTTTTTTAAAGCTTTTTATTTTTTATTTTATTTTTTATAAATTTTTTTTATTTTACTTTTTTTTTTACGTTTATTTATTTTTGAGACATAGAGAGACAGAGCATGAACAGGGGAGGGTCAGAGAGAGAGGGAGACACAGAATCTGAAACAAGCTCCAGGCTCTGAGCTGTCAGCACAGAGCCCGATGCGGGGCTCAAACTCACAGACTGCGAGATCATGACCTGAGCCGAAGTCGGTCGCCCAACTGACTGAGCCACCCAGGCGCCCCCACAGTCATGTGTTTTAGGGGAAGATGACTCCAACCTTGATTTTAGGAAATGGATACTATTTAGACTTAAATCAATCATAGCAACCTCTCTCTTCCTACCAGTGATTAAAGAATGGCATGAGTGAAAGCAGTACAAGAAGTTAATGCATGCTCTAAACTAAACATGGTAGTTGGCACTAAGGAAGTATCAATGGAGATAGAGGTTTGCATGGAGAAATATGGAAGAACAAGGCATACAGGATATTTCCTAGGTTTTCAGCTTAGGCAAATAATGGTTAACCATTCCCATATACTCAAAGCCAAAGAAATACTTTTAAATATTAATAATCTTGTGATATTCTTAGTATATTTCTCTCTCTTTTTTTTAAGTTTATTTTATTTTGGGAGAGAACAGGTGAGAGACAGAGAGAAGGAGAGAGAGAATCCCAAGTAGACTTTGCACTGTCAGTGCAGAGCCTGAAGCAGAACTCAAATCGATGAACCATGAGATCATGACCTGAGCTGAAAGCAAGAATTGGACCCTCCACTGCCTGAGCCAGCCAGGTGTCTCTTAGTATACTTCTCTTAAATAAATCTAGTAAGAACTAGTAAAGGATCATATTTAAAATTTACCTGATTCTCTATTCAGCCTTAAAAAAGGATGAAATCTTGCCATTTGTGACAACATGAATGGACCTAGAGGGTATTATACTAAGTGAAATAAGTCAGAGAGAGATAAAAACCACATGATTTCACTTATATGGGGAATCTAAAAACCAAAACAATTGAATAAATAAATGAAAAGCAGAAACAGACCCATAAACACAGAGAACAAACTGATGGCTGCCAGAGAGAAGTGGGACATACAGGCTTCCAGTTACAGAATGAATACATCACAGGGATAAAGGGTACAGCACAGGGAATCTAATCAATGGTATTATAATAGCATTAAAGTGACAATGGTAGACACACTTGTGGTGAGCACAGAATAATGCCTAGACTTCTTGAATCACTATGTTGCACACTTGAAACTAATGTACGTAATAGTGTGTCAACTATACTTCAATTAAAAAAAAAAAAACTAATGTACTTAAAAAAAGTCTCAGAGGATATACTGGCCTCAGAAGTTCAGGCAAATTCATAAAGATGAACGAATGAGGCTAACTGATTTTGTCTTACAATACAAATCAGTATTATTTTTTTAAACTCTAACAATACTGACCACAAATAAGATCAATTTCTAAATATCATTTATTGTGCACTGCCTTCTTCAAAAAATGATTTAAACTAGCAAAATATCTGAATAAATTAAAAGTCAAGCCAAGAATACAATAGTCCAAGGATATCTGACTACTCTGTGTGTTATCTGAAAATAATTCCAGAGAATTAGGTGGAGATACATAATCCATTATGCTAACCAAATTTATCTTAGATAAATCTAATAACAGCAATAATTAAGGCTACCACAGATACCAAAAGAGCCAGGCAAAGTATAAACTACCTTGACAAGTTGATGAAGTGCCATATCTTTCAGAAGGTGGTGTACTTGGACAATTGAAATGATGTGAAGTTCCTTGTTTCAAGTCAATGTTTGTAAAATTCTTTGAATGGCATGCACAACAACATGACAATGGTTCCTCAGCTTTTTTACTTAAGCTTTTGTCCACTGGCTTTCCTAAAAATGAAAGAATCTCAATTTGTAATATTTCTAATTTAACAAACATTCATAATCTTCTGCAACTCAGATGAGCAACCACCCAATTTGCCCAGGATTGGGAGGTTTCCTAGGAAACAAGATTCTCAGTCCTAAAACTAGAAAAGTACCTGGCAGATCTGGGCAAGTTGGTCAACCTATCTCCAGGATCAAATTACAACAGGCAAGAAACACTTATGCCATAAATACTTATAGAGGGAGTTATCAATTTACATAATTGCAAAAATCTAGTAATAGTCAAAGATAATGTTAACCACTCAAGTACTCATTTATATCAAGTTTTATTAAAATATCAAGCAGGGAAGATTAAAATAAAGACCTAAAGTATACTCTTAATTACTGCTATTTCCTTAAATGAAGAAATTGAAAGCTCAATACATCAAATAACATAAACATATAAGGGTTAAGTCATTTCCACTTTATACATCTATTTCAAATAGAAACATGCTTCATGATGTATCAATTCTGATACATGTATTAAAATATACTTTAAGGTCAATATTCAAACTAAATAAAACAGGTAATTTTTAATACTTAAATAAAATACAAAATTGTAATTGGTCTACATTGTGTGCCTACATGTATAAATACACAATTCATAGAGACAAAAAAAAAAAAAAAAAAAGGTGAATAATTATTCTCTATAAGCAGTAATGACATTATTTTCCCATCTGTACTACATAAATACTACTAATTCTACATTTTGGTCTCCCACTAAAATTTTAAATTATTAACAGATTATCTCATTTTTCCCCAAAGATTATCAGTAACAATCAGAATGAACAAAAGTTATAAAATATTTACTGTTCATTTTTAAGAGTCTTATAAGTAGATTTCCCTTCAAAAGACACACACATAAAAACATATATACCTACCTACACACACTCCTGGTTAACTTTAAATTCTCCTAATACTTTAGGTCAAATCCATTTAATTATGTAACTAAAACATATCCAATACTGCATTTCGGATTCATTATGTACATCAGCTAGTCTTTTATAAAAGTCAATATACTAGGCCTTTGTTAGCAAATAAAAGTAATGGAAAAAAAATATGTATTCATGAAAACAATATTACAATAAACTTTTGCTTATATGGCATCCAAACAAGTAGAAAAATCGATTAGAATGTTTCCTTTATATATTCCATGTTCTAATGTTGTGAGGAAGGGACAGATAAGCAAATACATTAAAGGATTTACTCAAATTATTTGTGTATATTATACACCATTACAGGCCAATCTCTTGCATCTTTTAAATACAAATTATCATAATCATTTTCATAATAACTCTAAGCATTCCAAGATTCCTGTGCATACTATGAATCATCAAATAAAGGACTACGTTATGCTCAAAATTGTTTCATAATTAACTGAACATATTTTGCTCTATTGAAACTCTTTTGGAAGATATTTAACTTATAAAGAAATATCTTAAAAGAGAATCCACACTTAAATTAGCTAGAACATGGTTGAACCATTCAGGATAAAAAGTAATTTATTAAAATATTTTTTTCAGGTCCCAATAAGGAACCTGAAAATATCAACAACTACTTACCATTAAAAGATTGTTGCCATGCTAAAGCAGAACAAAGTAAGGCTACACTTTTCCCACTTCCTGTAGGGCTCTCCAGTAAACAATGTTGCTTACTATTTAATCCTCTGACAATCTATGGACACAAAAACAATGAAAAAATCAATAAGCAATTTACTTCATAGGGTATCTCTCCAGGAGAAGTACAAATACAACAATGAGAAATAAGGTTGTACTTAAGGGAGCACAGCAAGAGCAGAAGCAAGAACCCATGTTTAATGAAATCTAAACTTTATTCCTTTATATCTCTCCCTAAAATTATGATGGCCCTAAAAAGCATATCAAGCAAAAAAGAAATGAAAAAAAGCAATTTGTGCCTTAACGGTTTCTGTAAAACTAGAATATAGTACATGAATATTTTTGATAAAAACAAGGGAGGCTACTGCTCATGGGAGTGTAAACTGTTATAACCACTTTGGTTTCTGTTGTTATTGTTATTATTTAAGTTTATTTATTTATTTTGAGAGAGAGAGAGAGAGAGAGCACGCAAGTGAGGGAAGGGCAGAGAAAGACAGGGAATCCCAAGCAGGCTCCATACTGGCAGCACAGAGACCAACACGGAGCTCAAACTCATGAACTGTGAGATCATGACCTGAGCTGAAACCCAGGGTTGGATGCTTAACCAACTGAGCCACTCAGGCACCCCTGTACACTTTGCACAAAAACTAATGATTCCTAATAAAGTTGAAAATACCCAACTCCAGCATGTACAGTACTATGTATATACTCCAAATTTTACCCACATGAACACAAGGAAACATGAATAATAAAGTTCAAAGCAACATTGTTTATAATTGCTAGAGAATGTAAACAATTTAGAAGTCTATCAAAAGGAAAATAGAAAAAAATTCTGGTATACTCATATAATGGAATGCTATATAGCATGTAAAATGGATTAACAATCACCAGGCCTACATTTTAAATATGTGAAGAGAAAAAAAAGTTCTGCACAAAGATAGGTATAGTATCGTATCATTATGTAACATTTAAACTACGTAAAATAAATACTCTATTACACTCGTAAACAAAGTATAAAGTAAATATAGTAAAATATTGGTATTTAACAAAGTTGGTTTCCTTAAGTTTGCATATTGCCTATATAAACAGTCTCAAAAAAATATACTAGTCTGTGTAATAGACAGCAAATACTTCATAGAAAGCAGTAATTCTGCAAAGTAAATAGAAGTTCCAGATGAGCTGAGAATATTTTTCAGAATGTTCTCCTTTGCCTCCATTATATCCATGGACATATATGGTTTAGCAGTGGTATTATTTTTCCAAGGGTTAGATGTTCTTCAACGAAGCAGGCAAATATTTTCAATCCATTTACTATCTGAGAAAATGAATGTAGCCTTATGAATTATAAACATATGTATCTTAATAAAGACTTAAAATATCTATTGAAAAATACTTACAGGGGGCGCCTGGGTGGCTCAGTAGGTTGTCTGACTTCGGCTCAAGTCATGATCTCATAGTCTATGAGTTCGAGCCCTGCATCAGGGTTGCTGCTCTCAGGGTATATCCCTCTTGGGATCTTCTGTCCCCCTTTCTCTTTGTCCCTCCCTCACTCATGCTCTCTCTCTCAAAAATAAATAAAACATTAAAAAAAAAATACTTACAGAATTCATCATAGCAAGCTGCGATGGGTAAGCTTTATAAGGAAAGGTAATTTTCACCCCACCAATTGTATATTCAGACATTGAAGCCATCATGCTTTATTCTTTACTTCAGATTCCTAACTGCAACAGAAATGAAAATCAATATTGAAACAATACCACTCAAAGAAAACCAGATACCCAACATTAGGACAGATGTCTGGAAATAAAAATTGGAATAAATGTTTAAACAAAACAAATGGAAGTAAAAAAAATTTCCTAGTCTTATAAATCACAACAGTTGAGAGCATGTCTTGGAATCTGACAAATGTCGATTTTCATCCATGCTCTGCCAAAGCTGTGGACTAGGAACTAGAAAGTACAGGTTCTAGACCAGGTTCTGAAAACAACTCAGATATGTTACCTTGATCATGTCTCTTCACTTCTATAGACTAAGATCCTTATCTGTAATAACAATGGCCTGACACTTAGTAGGTGCCCAATAATTCTTCTTTAAAGGTCAGGGGGGTATAATGAAAAGAAGATGAGTTTGGAGTAAGGCAAACCTACATTTAAATTCCTCTGTGTGAGGGGCGCCTGGGTGGCTCAGTCGGTTGGGCGGCCGACTTCGGCTCAGGTCATGATCTCGCGGTCTGTGAGTTCGAGCCCCGCGTCGGGCTCTATGCTGACAGCTCCGAGCCTGGAGCCTGTTTCAGATTCTGTCTCCCTCTCTCTGACCCACCCCCGTTCATGCTCTGTCTCCCTCTGTCTCAAAAATAGATAAACGTTAAAAAATAAATTCCTCTGTGTGTATCACTTAACCTCTCAGAGCTTATTTCTTCATCTGTGAAATGGAAATAACACTACCCACCTGATCGGGTTTTCATGAAAATTAGCCAGGCACTGAATTAAGAATAACAATGTACAGAAATGTACCCAAACTTCAGTATGGGTACACAGAGGAAATGATCTACTTTAAACCACCTTTTCTTAACCTAAGATACATAGATACAATTCTAAACCACCTTTTCTTAACCTACGACATATATAATCCAGAAACTGGGATCTATGAAGTTTCTGTGCCATGACTGAATTTTTCTAAAAAGGGTCTATAGACTTCTCATTCCCAGAAATATATCCTGAGGAAATAACTGAAAAGGGGCGGGGTAGGGAGGGACTGATATACATCGGTACCACTTTGCAATAGTGAAAAAAAAATTGTAAACTCAAACTGGGGATGGAGGGATGGTTGAAATAACAGTGTAATAGATTAGAAAACCAATTATAACCTTAACCATAGCCTATGTGTTCTAAAAGAAGAACCACTATTCTAAAGTATTTTCCAGTCCTAATATCTTGCGATTCTGTGAAGCTCTGAGAATGAAACTGATGGAATCTAACCCCTTAATCTGAACCAACAACTCAAAACTGGTCTAGTTACTCAGATATGACCTTCAAATCAATCCATCCCCCGCCCCAGTTGTGGCAACAGGCATCTCAAAATGGGGTAGCTTCCCACGCACACTGAGTAAAACAAAACCAAAACAAACCACAAGTATCTGCCTGTCGCTCCCGGCCGCCTAACGGGCCTCCGCTCCCATCAAGGGAGGACAGGCTCCCCTTCTCCCCAAGTTTCCGTCCTCATACTTTCCTCCTCCCTCAGCCCGCAGATTCCAGACGCCCTGGCTGATCCAATCAACACCGACCAGCCAGCAAGGCGGTAGGGCGAAAGCGGAAGCAGCCTTGCCGCAGATTTCGCGCACTCCCGGGCAAGGGAGACAGACTTGCCTGTCCAGGGGAAAACCGAAGAAACGCCTACAGCGCTAGGCAGAAGAAAAGGAAAGCTTTTCCTTCACAGAAGAAAAGGAAAGCTATATCCGCAAAAAAAAAAAAAAAAAATACAGTGGAGCGCTGACAAAGAAGAAAGGTCACAAGCCTCTTTCCCTCAGGGGGCTGCTACCACCCATGCCTGGTCGCGGGCTCCGGGCGGCTGTAGCTTTCCTCTCCAACCCTCATCAGTCACCTCAACCACGCTCTCCCGGACGAATTCCCGCCTCCCACCCCTTAACTCCCGACATCCAATCGCCGGACGAGCTCAGACAACCAATCAGACGCCAAGACCAGAAATGAAACAACCAGTCCTGGCGGGAGTTTAGGGGGGCGAGGACTCTGGCATCCAATGGAAGCCTCCGCAGTAAAAGTAGGCCCAAGGTAAGTGGCGACACCGGAAGGGGAACTACCCAAAGCGTGAACGACTCGTCCAAATCTCAGGGATTTAAAGGAAAAGAGTTCTCTTTGTTTGACTTTTTGAAACTGGTGATTTAACGTGTGTATAGCTTTCTTGGAAACTCAAAGTCTGTATTCTTAAAGTCCGTAGACTAACATAGAGAAAACACCTTTAAGTCTTGCCGAGTTCACCGAGCACTCATCAGTGCCACTTAATTCAAATTCTAACTTTATAAGCAGTCAGGGTATAGAGACTTGAAGCGGGAATTGCCAGACTGAGCCAAACCAGGAGAAAAGGTTCGATGACAACCGGCTACAGTATCTCATAATACTCAAGGCTTTCTCCGATACCAAATTAAACCAGACAAACGCTCTCGAGGTCTTCCGGCACCAGGTAACCTCTACCTTCTATTGTGGCTCATCCACCTTCTGGCCCTTAAAGGCCAGTTTATTCTTTGCCAAGAAGTACACTTAAAGTTCCTCAAAAGTAGGTTAATCATGATCCCTCTGAATTGTTATTTTTAAAAAGTTCTGTATAGGCTAAACTTGATTAAAATACTAGTGTCCAAAAAAGCAAAACCTGAGACATTTTCTCAAATTCGAGAAACTGGTTTGGGAGAGAGGTTTGCTCCAGGAGGGAGCAGCAGGATTTGTTTGCATTTTTACTACATCGTCCCCAAATGACAATACTTACAGTCATGAAAAAAAATTCTACCCTTTAATTTGGCCCTCTCAGACTCATAAATTTATCCTAAATAAGTAATCTAAAATTAATAAAAAGTAATAATACCTCAGTTGATAACAGCGCCTATTGTAGTACTGAAAAAAATAATAAACTTCCGTATAGTAATAGGAAGATGGTTATAATATACCAATTCAATCATCATGAAGCCAATAATTATAAAACTAAATCACTATGAATTGTAATTATAAAAATTAAACAACTTGCAAAAAACAATTCCATATAAAATTAAATGAAAAAAAGCAGACTCCAAACCGTATACCATTAGTGGGTACCACTACTTACATTATATGACAAATATGTGTGCATAAGCAAAGATGAAGGGAAAGTACAAAAAATGTAATTTGTTAAGACAGTGGAATGAAGGATAATATATAAAAAATAAGTCCTTAAAATACCTTCAAATTGCTATTCTGCATTTACAAATTGTTTTTAATTTCTTTTAATTTAAAATATTTTTTAAATATCCAGTCTTTTAAGTAACTGCTCCAAGGTAACTATTCTGATTTTCTGTTCCTAAATTCCTAAGGCTCTCAACTGACTATAACTTTGTATTGTCATTTGATGTATGTGGCATAACAGAAAGGGACACACATAAACCCTGGAGCCAGTGACCCCTAGATTCCAGTACCTTGAAATGTCCCTTTCAAGTTAGCTGCAGTGAAATGAAACACAAAAACTACAAATTCATTTGATAAAGAATATGAATGTTTATAAACCAATATTCAAAATAGTTGCACACATCTGTTTTCACCTGAATAAAAAAAAATCACATTGTGACAAATCTTAACCTTAACTTAAAATACATGAATATTAACATTTACTAATATATTTACACATTTTATTTACATCATCAACAAATCTGATGAAAAACAGCATATGTTATTTTAACACAGCAGGTTTTGACCAGTCTTTGAAAATTGATCCAGGAATGTGCACTGCATTTAGTTAGAAAACATTTCAACATTTTCTGAACTCCTAGAAGTTACGTACTCACAAAATATTCCAAAGCCTCTGTTTAAAAACTAAACAAAACAAAACAGGAGCAGTTGTATTTAATCTTAAAAGACTATAAAACTGCTTTCTTTAAAAATATGAAAATTCTTATGGTATTTTTTAAGTGTATGCTTTTACTTTTTGCATCAAAATTACTTAATTGAACATTAAGCATCTAATAAAAGGTATAAATATTCTATCATCTGTGATGCTGTGTACTTCATGATTTGAAATAGCTACAAATTAGTTCTCATATAATACCCTTATGAGGTAGGGCCAGTAGTAATTCCATTTTACAAAGGAGGAAAATGAGATGTGCCTATACACTACGGAAAAGACTAAGGTTAAGTTTCTTTTCTTAAAAAAAACCACACTTTCTTATTAGTCTACCTAATTTCTTATACAAGCGAAGAGGTCTGTTTCAAAGCAGGGGACTGGAGAGGTTGGGAGGAGTGTGTCATTCAGGTATTTCTCAGAAAGCAAAGAAAAGTACCTTCTATGTTGGATATTTAATTAAGGGGGGAAAAATTAGGATTATGGGTTACCTGAATGCATCTGCCTAATCAATGGAAGTTACTAACACAACTGCAAAATCCTTCACCCACATGGTACTTTACACTTTTTAATTTTTCCTTAGGTCGAAATACTGTTTATTTTTTTATTCAGAGATCTTCTAAAATTAAGATATGAATTATAATCCTAATGGTACACCAAGAGCACTTCAATCTAGTGCGTTTTACTGCCCTAAACTTTAATTAGATACCAATGTATTTCCCACCACTGACCACTAGGTAAGTTAGTAAAGCATTATAAAAATAAATTAAAAAAAACAACAACAAAATGAGATCTCTTTTCAGGTTCTTCTATGCACAAAGATGTTTCTTTTAAACCAGTATCTTAAAATTCCAAATTATTCAAGTATCTCTTTAAACATATGTCTACATATTAGTAAAAATTGAAGCAAATATGTAAAATCTTAAAATTCTCATCTGTAATTACTTGCATTGCAAGTTTTAGCAATTTCTATCAGGTATTTAAACTAATTTTTCCTGAAGTCTCCCTTCCCTTTTTCTCCCTCTCATCATTGCATCATTGTCACACTGTTACGAGCTGACAGCCATAAACTAGGGCTACCCACTCATCTTTATAAGAAATTAAGTTAAAGGCATGGCACTTTTCCTTTATTGCAAATGCTAAATACAAGGCCAAATTCACCTTCCAATAAGGAGTTCTTAAATGTGCTCCCAATAGGAAAAAACAAACAAACAAACAAACAAACAAACAAACAAAAAACAACAAAAGAAGCTCTGCTGCTACAATATAAACATACCAGCAAAGTAGATCCAAAGAACTGCCAATCAAATACAAGCAAGCACAATTCTTAAGAGAGTTCTAAATTATATTCATGTTGAAATGAATCGTTTAATGATTCCAAGACGTTACTGTTCCCATTCAGTTTAAAGTTGTTATAAGATGCAGATTTGTATTGAGTATATGCAGCAAACAGCTTCACTTTTTTGTTTTACTTTTTTTTTAAATTCCACTAACACTCATGTTTATTATTTCAATTATTGTGCTTTCAATACAATGACAGAGCTGTACATCAGGATCCATACTTCCAGTGTCCCCAGATCCATTTTTGTAAGATGGATCTTTACAGATTCCAGACCATCCACTCGGTTTCTCCTTTATTTGTTGTAGACCTAGAAACATAAGGAAAAAAAAAAATGAATTAATTAAGGCAAGGAATCTGGAAAGGATTTTGGCCTTTTTCTTTGATATATTAAAACAACTTTGAAAATAAGTTACTACTTACGTGTAATAATTGGATCAATGTCTCTTGTCTGAGTGGCAACATCAGAGGCACAGACTTGCCCTATTTGGATCAGCAAAGACATAATATCCTCATACAGGGGAGGAAATGCTCGACAAAAAGAGACCAAACTTGGCAGAGTTGGCATGAAAAAAGCATAACGCTTAGCCTGCGTTAAAACTGTTGGAAAGAAGTTAAACAACTTTTTACTTTACAGATATAAATTCAATGTACATGGCCTACTAAATATATTAAGTACCATGCTCTGTACTAAGTTTTCTAAGACATGGCTGATCCCTGCCTTCAAGGAGTTTACAATCTAATGTAATAGTCAGCCATCATCCAACATAAATTCTTACTCCCAAGCACTGTGTTAAGTGCATTACAAGTATTATTTAATTCTCACAGTTTTATGAACGAGGAAAGTATTATGATGATACCTCTTTTATAAAGGAGGAAAACTCTTAAATAAACCTTATATTAAGAAACTTGTTCAAGGCTACATGCCAGTTAGTGATGGACTTGGGACTGAACTCAGGCAGTTAAAGCTCTTAACCACGAAAACTAATCATAACATGAGGTGAATACAATGAAAAGAAAAATCAATTAAGTAGTATAGGAACACTAAGAAAGAATATAAAATTAACTAAGGCGTAACGTTAAAAGATTGAATTATAGTCCATATCTTTTATTTTTTTCTTTTTTATTATTTATTTATTAATTTACATCCAAGTTAGTTACCATATGGTTCAACAATGATTTCAGGAGTAGATTCTTTAATGCCCCTTACCTATTTGGCCTATCCCCTCTTCCCCATCGCCCCCAGCAACCCTCTGTTTGTTCTCTATATTTAAGAGTCTCATATGTTTTGTCCCCCTCCCGGTTTTTCTATTATTTTTGCTTCCCTTCCCTTATGTTCATCTGTTTTGTATCGTAAAGTCCTCATATGAGTGAAATCATATGATATTTGTCTTTCTCCAACTAATTTTGCTTAGCATAATACCCTCTAGTTCCATCCATATAGTTGCAAATGTCAAGATTTCATTCTTTTTGGTTGCCAAGTAATATATAGTTCATATCTTTTAGTTTATTTTCATACCATTTAACTCTACAAACCAGACAGTGAGTAAAATATTAAAGTAGGTTTTAAAACTTAAGGAAACAACTTATATATTTATCTCTTATTTATACATTATGATTACATTTGAAATAAATTGTAACTAAGCAGTTGTAATAAATTGCAACTTGTCTTCTATTGACATAATTACAATCAGAAAGCAGATCTGATTTTCATTCATAAAATGTGGAAAGCTTATTATATTTACTTACATCTATATACATTCATTCACAAAATAAAAGATGCTATTTGCTTACCTATTCATCTCCTCTTCACTGGAAATTATATTTGTAACAGAAAATTTTTCAAAAGAATAAATGAAGAGATGGCATAAACTACTAGTAACACAGAAAACATCGTGCTACTGAATTCAGAAAAATATGTACTACTTTATGTTAGAAGTTGTTATTATTGATGCTCGTTGGCTACACACCTGTTAGCAAAGTTCCCATGACATTCACAGCTAAGCGAGCCACACTAAGTGACTTTGGTAATGCATACTGGATACACAAATGAGAAAGCAGCTGGATAGCAAATATCTGCAATACAAAACCAAAATGTTACATGTTTCTGAAGAATCCTTAAGTATTAAACTGTTAAATTTGGGGCGCCTTGGTGGCTCAGTCGGTTGAGTGTCAGACTTCGGCTCAGGTCATGAACTCATGGCTCATGAGTTCGAGCCCCGCATCAGGCTCTGTGCTGACAGCTCAGAGCCTGGATCCTGCTTCGGATTCTGTGTCCCCCTCTCTCTCTGCCCCTCCTCCACTCATGCTCTCTCTCTCTCTCTCTCTCTCAAAAATAAATATTAAAAAAAAAATTTGTTTTTTTAAAAAGTATCAAATTGTTAAATGCTTGACAACTAAAGACTGGAGATTAAAATTTTCCTAAAGCTCCAAAATGCTCATTACCTGTTTTTCAAGTTCTGGCTGTGCAATAAGCTCAGGTATGAAATCCAGACAGATGTGCATAGATGGAATACCTGCGACTGTCAGAGGTAGAAGTTCACAAGGATAACCCTATCACAACAAGAAAGGGGGGAAAAGTTAGAAATAAAAAAACTATAAGCCAAATACAGAGAAAAATACACAGGAATGTTTTTCTTCCTTTATGTAAAAGTTGCTCAGAAGGCTACTATGCCTTACATATATCCGGGCATTTCGCCTTTCTGGTGCACTAGAACAGAGATAAATTAAACATGTTAGTCTGAAATAAAATCTAAAAAATATGGATTTTTTTTCCCTATTAAAAAGGACTATGATCATTTATGTGATCTCCAATTTCTGACTGATCCTTATTAACTTTATAATCAAAGCACTCCCCCTCCCTCAAAAATAAAGTTCAACCATAAAGCATCATTCTTTGAAAACACACCTGAAAGTGAACAAGTTTAGCAATGTTGGGATCAGCAATGTACATCTGGTGTAACAGACAACAGATAAGGCACTGAACTTCTCGAAGGTTACAGAGCAAATTGTCTTCTCCTTCCTCCATTCCCTTATTTGAAGCACTAGTAGTAATAACACTTTGAACATTCCTTAGCAAGCTGTCTGGATTGACACCCTTTGCTTTTTCTTCTTCAGTAGGTAAGCAAATCTCCAAGAGAATCTGGACAGCTGCACTATCCTACAACCAAATAAAACAGTGAATTGAAGAAGTTTCTGAAAATTTTGTTTGAAAACCAAATCTAATTTTGTTTTCACATGAACAAAAGTAGTAAATTAACTTCTTTAAAAAAAAAAAAAAAAGAGGTACTTTTAAAAGCAAACGTGAACAATCTATAGGGTAGCGATTCTCACCTTGTTTAGGGTCCTTGTTCAGGACCCTTTTAAGTCTCTGAAGAAAACTACACACCTTCTGTGTATAAAAATGAACATGTAAACATTATGCTAAGCAAAATAAGCCAAAGAAAGACAAATACCATATGATTACACTCATGTGGAATTTAAGAAACAAAACAGGTGCCTGAATGGCTCAGTATGTTAAGCATCCGACTCTTGATTTTGGCTCAAGTCATGATCTCACTTATGGTTGTTGAGACAGAGCCCTGCGGTGGCTCTACACTGGGTGTGGAGACTGCTTGAGCTTCTTTATCTCCGTTCTCCCTCTGACCCTCCCCCACTTGCAAACTTCTCTCTCTCAAAAAAAAAAATTAATTAAAAAAAGGGGGGTGGGGCGCCTGGGTGGCTCAGTTGGTTAAGCGTCTGACTTCAGCTCAGGTCAAGATCTCACGGTCAGGTCTGTGAGTTTGAGCTCCTCCTCGGGCTCTGTGCTGACAGCTCAGAGCCTGGAGCCTGCTTCAGATTCTATGTCTCCCTCTCTCTGTATCTCCCCTGCTCATACTGTGTCTCTCTCTCAAAAATAAACACACACACAAAAAAGGATGAACACAGGGGTAAGGGGGGGAAAAAAGAGAGGGAGGCACACACATAAAAGACTCTTAACTACAGAGAACAAACAGGATTTGCTGGAAGGGAGCTGGGTGGGGGATGAGCAAAATGGGTGATGGGCATTAAGGAGGGCACTTGTGATGAACACTGGAGATGAACACTGGATGTTATATGCAAGTGATGAATCATTAAATTCTACTCCTGAACTCAACAATACACTATATCTTAACTAACTAGAATTTAAATAAAAGCTTTAAAAAAATTAAAATGTAAACAGATATATAATTTCAGGGTAGTCACATATCACTAAGGTAGATCCATGGACTCCAGTTTAAGAATATCTACTAGAAGAGTATTCTGATTCGATGACATCCAAAACAGGCCCTAAGCAAAAAATAACTTCTACCAGAATCTCCTTTCCTTTCTCTTAAATTCCTACATTTCCAAAGATCCTATCCTGCATTCTCCTCTTTTTCTCACCTGGCCTTTTTTCTCACCAACTAATTAATTCCTCTGAAGATGGTGGTTAATAATTAATGCCTAAAAGTCACCTCCTAAAGCTCTTTTTCCCTTTTAATTTGAAGATGAGCTCTTTAAGACCCTGGTTTTGCAAGGAAAAGTTCTGCCTTACGATCTATTCCACCTGTACAACTCATTGTTGCTCAGTCTACAAGCTTGAGTGTCATTTCATAGAACAGTAATTTCCTGAGGGTGATCTACTCAATGCCCCTACATATAAAGGAGAGCTATAATCACTCTTACCTAGCAGGAAAAAGTTAAAAAAAAAAAAAAAATACACACACACACACACACACACACACACACACACACACACACAAAACATGATGTATCTATCTCTGGAAGATAGCCACTGCCTGGAATGGAAGAAAACAATTACTTCACCTAACTGTTTTCAGAACTTGATCATAAAGTAAGGTTAGCCTTACATTATAATCATTAATGAAGTAAGGTCAGCTTTACTTTATAATTCTTGGGTTGAAGGGTTTTTGGTTTGGGGTTGTTATTGATTTGTTGTGTTTTTGTTTGTAGACTCTGGTGCCAGACTACCCAGGCTTGAATACTAGCTCTGCCACTTACTAAATGTGTGGCCTTGAGCAAGTGACTTAACCTCCCTAAGTCTTATTTTCCTAATCTATAAAAATGGAGATGATAATACTCCATACCTCACAGATTGGCTGTGAAGATTAAATAAGATAAAGAACTTAGATTAGTATTAGATTAAATATATAATATAAATTATATAAATAATATGTAACATATATATTACATATATAATTATATATAAATTAAATTAAATATATAAAGAAATTAGAATAGCATTCAGCATATAACAAGCATTATGTAAATGGCAGCTATTACAATCCTCAATCCCTTATCTGAAACTGAGAGCCAGATTTCTTTTAGAACTCAGAAATCTTTTTTTTTTTTTTTTTTTAAGAAAGCTCTATGCCCAACATGGGGCTCAAACTCACGACCCCAAGATCAAGAGTCGCATGCTCCACTGACTGAGCCAGCCAGGTGCCCCCAGAATTCTTTTTAATATTATATAATACCTCCAGCAGAGACTAGGGTAGCACACACTGCAGTCAAACATATTCACATTTCTACAGCAGAACAATATTCACAAATAAGTGGGATAAGGCCATAAATAGCTTCATATCAATTCAGGTCACAAATGAGACCACATCAGGTCAGGTTTTTCTGCCAACTGAATTACCAAAAAAATGCTTCGGTTTTCATAGTTTTTTGGATTTCTGTATCACAGATAAGGGACTGTGGACTTATATTATTATTAGAATTCCATTAACTGCCAATGAAAATATTTCAAAAAATATATCTCGGTTCCAGCTTTTGTTTTTGTTTTTTGGTTGTTCTTTATTTTATTTTAGAGAGAGAAAAAGCACGTGAGGGAGGGAGAGGGGCAGAAAGAGAGAGAGAATCTTAAGCAGGCTCCACACTCAGCACGGAGCCCAACACGGGGCTTGATCCCACGATCCTGGGATCATGACCAGAGCTGAAATCAAGACTCAGACGCTTGGGGTGCCTGGGTGGCTCAGTTGATTAAGTGTCTGACTCCGGACCTTGGCTCAGGTCATGATCTCATGATTCATAAGACTGAGCCCTGTGTCAGTCTCTGCGCTGATAGTGTGGAGCCTACTCGGGATTCTCTTTGCCTCTATCTCTCTGCCTCTCCCCTACTTGCTCTCACTCTCTCTCTTTCCTAAAATATATAAACAAAAGCTTAAAAAAAAAAGAGTCAGATTCTCAACTGACTGAGCCACCCAGGCGTCCCTCAGAAAATATATTTCAAACTAAGAAAACATTTCTACTTTAAAGACTTCAAATTGTTTAACATTTAATCATCTCACATCACCTGTCTTATTCAAAAAATGACTACTTAAGGTTTCAGTAAAATTCTACATTGTTATAAAACTTTTCTAAATATAAAACCAAACTCCTTATGTTGTCATACTATTTACCACTACATGACATTTTATTATATATATACTTCTTGTTCTATTTGTCTCCACCATTTGATTTTAAGAAACAAAAGTTTTATATTTTGTTAAAATGTAAATCTTGTTTAAACGGCTGTTAACCAAAAAATAAATAAAATAAAATAAAATAAAATAAAATAAAATAAAATAAAATAAAATAAATGGCTATTAACCTAATATCATAAAGATTATTCCTAATTTTAGTAATACAGTCCATTTGATATTCAGTGGCAAAGGTAATACCATTATAATACATTCTGTAATGTAAGAAATTCATGGGGCACCTGGGTGGGCGCTCAGTTGGTTAAGTGTCCGACTTCGGCTTAGGTCATGATCTCGCAGTTTGTGGGTTCAGGCCCCGCATCAGGCTCTGTGCTGACAGCTCAGAGCCTGGAGCCTGATTCTGTGTCTCCGTCTCTCTCTGACCCTCCCCCATTCACATTCTGTCTCTCTGTCTCTCTCTCTCTCAAAATAAATAAACATTAAAAAAAAAAAAAAAAGAAATTCATAATATGTCACCATTGTACACAGAGGGCTATCAAATAACATCTATTTAACTCATTATATTAAGACAGAAGCTCATGCCTTTCTAGACTAAATTCTATTTTATTACCTGAGCAGCCAGTAATGCATTTTTCAATTCTTCTCTGGTAACTTCTGGGCCATCAGTTTGCCCAACTAAGCCTATTGTATTATTCTGAGAAGGCCTATCTTGCTCTGCTGTTTCCTTCAGATGAGCGCTAAGATAGGCTTTGGATGCAAGAAGGTATCCATTCAACATGTGTAGAGTGATATCCATCAGTGGCGGGCATCTAAACACAGAAAAAAGAAAAATAGTTGAGAAAGAAATAAATTTATAAATTAGCCAGAACATGATCAATCAGTCCTGAACAGTACCTGAAAAAAACTAAAAAGAGTGTAACACTTTTCCCACTGAAATATTTATTCTAAACATAAAAGTTTAATATATTTGTCTTAACCTCTGTATTTCAAGATTATATTGAAAATATTTTAAGTATTAACTATTCCATCTTATCAGCTAAAATCAAATATAAATGTATGCCCTAGAGACAAGATTCCTTTTTTGCAAACGTTGACACTACCAGTAAATCTCTTAGATAATGAACCTGCGAAGCAGCTGTCCTCAAAGAGAAATATTCTATTATCGATAACATGAAGGAGATTAGAACACAATAGTTAATTCTTTCTAGTCTTGTTTCTTCTTTGGAGCACGACAACTCTGTATTCCAAAAGTTCTTCATCCACTTGACCTGGAGTAAGTTATTTTCTGAGCCTCAGTTTCCTTATCTATAAAAGAATATAGTTATTCATTCCTAAAAGAATGTTACAGATTAAATTTAAATGAGATAAGAACAAATATAAGAAATATAAATGGGCGCCTGGGTGGTTCAGTCGGTTAAGCGTCTGACTTTGCCTCAGGTCATGATCTCACAGTTTGTGAGTTCGTGCCCTGCATCAGGCTCTGTGCTGACAGCTCAGAGCCTGGAGCCTGCTTCGGATTCTGTGTCCCTCTCTCTCTCTGCCCTCCCTGCCCACACTCTCCCTCTATCAAAAATAAATAAACTTTAAAAAAAAAAAAAGAAAGAAAACAACAAAAAAGACAAATTAGTAACCACTAAAATTTAAAAAGCCAAGCCCTTAGAATAACCGGAAAATGTCACTTCTCAGTCTATCACGGAGGGAACTAGCATGTGTGCATAAGCAGGCAGTATAGCTGTGCTTATAACTGTGAAACAATGCAAACAGCTTAAATGTTCATCAATAATATATCCATGGTTTTTCTGAAATGTCCAAATTTTCTATAATAAACATCTGTGTATTCACAGTGAAAAAAAAATATGTCAATGGTTAAAAAACTATGGCAATGTTTCCTAAAATTAAAGAGAATAATCTGGGGTACTTATTTGAATAAAACAAAACAAAACAAAACAAAACAAAAACAACTCAAGCTCCATTCCAAAATTTCAAATCAGAGTTTCTGGAGGACAGGCCTAGTAATTTACATATGGAATACTATGCAGAAGTTAAAACAAATGAGGTAGAACTATGCATATCAATATGGAAAACATATAAACAACACTAAGTTTTTTTTTAAAAGAACAAAATAATACCTACAATGTATGACTTGTGTTTTTTTTAAACCACTGGGGAAAAAAGTATTTCTACTTATAAATTTATAAATATGTAGAAAGTAAAACTACACACAAACCATTATGACAACAAAGTTTTCTCTGGACACATAACTAGGATTGGTCAGGAGGCCAAAGAACAATTTTGCTTTAGCCATGGCAACGTGGTAGATAATGAGAAAAAACAAGATTTTTCACTGTATACCTTTTTTCTTCTGTTAATCTTCTTGTTTGTTCACTTACTAATGAACACTAATGTGTTTGTTCGCTTACTAATGAACACTAATGTGTTTGTTCACATTACTAATATAATGAAAAGTTTCATACACACATAAAAAAGGAAAGATGATAATCTCCAATAACTAATCACCTAGCTTCAACAGTTATCGACATATGGCCAGTCATTTCCTCTATGCCCGCATCCACTTTCCCACCACCAACACTGGGTTAGTTCAAAGCAAATCCTAAACATCATATCTTTTTATGCATATATCTTTTTATATTGTTTGATATTTTTAAAAACCATATGGATGATCACTTGGTAAAAAAGTTAAATTTTAAAAAAATTAACAAAATTGGGGCACCTACTAAGTGGTTCAGTCCGTCAAGTGTCCGACTTTGGTTCAGGTCACAATCTCACAGTTCATGGGCTTAAGCCCCATGTCAGGCTCTGTGCTGACAGCTTAGAACCTGGAGCCTGCTTTGGATTCTGTGTCTTCCTCTCTCTCTGCCCATCCCCCACTCACACTGTGTCTCTCTCTCTCTCAAAAATAAACATTAAAAAATGTTTTTTTTAATTAACAAAATTAAAAGGCAAAATAGAACCACACAGGAAAAATCAGCTATATATATAGAGAGAGAGTGCGCGAGAGAGCGCGTGCGCTAATATCCTTTATGAAGAACTCTTTCCAAATCAAAAAAGATAAGCATTATAATAGAAAAGTAGACTAAAATATAAAGAAGAGATAGCAATAGCCAATAAACATATTAAAACATTCAATCTATAAACTGGTTCAGCCGTTCTAGATGGCAGAATAAAAATATGAGTATGAATCAAAATATGAATATGAAAAATATGAATGAAAAGTCTTGAAAATGAGCATGTTACTTTTGCCTCCATAATACCATTTTTAAGAGTCTGCTCTGGAGCACCTGACTGGCTTAGTCAGAAAAGCATGCAACTCTTAATCTCAGGGTCATGAATTTGTGCCCCACATTGGTTACAGAGATTACTTAAATAAATAAACTTTAAAAATAAAATGTTTACAAAAAAAGAATCTGTTCTAAGGAAATTCTCAGTACACAGTCACCGCAGCACTACTGATGATAACAAATAACAGAAATAAGCAAAAAAATATCCAACAATAGGGATTGGGTTAAGCATAGCGTATCTATATGGAATATTATGCAGCCAATAGATATAAGAATACCTATTAATGGGGGGAAAGTTTCACAAGTGAAAATCTAAGCTACAAAAACATTACATACATTATGATAGCATAATTTGACAACTTCTTGAACAACTGGAGACAATTCAAGTGAAAAGTTACCTACTTAAGTGGATTTTTAACATTGACAAATTGTTTTAGAAGTTTTTTTCTGGAAGTGTTATTTACTGCTATTTTTCTTTTATTAGATACTTAAATGTCATTTATACTGTTCATTCTTTTGATTCCTATTTCCTATGAGACCTTGATCTCACCAAACCATACGTGGCTGATTTTGCAACTTTTGTCACTTCACAAATATCATCCTTCAGTTGAGGAGAGAGGAGTACATTCAGAGAGTATATATCCTGGTTAAGTCTTCTTTAACTCCAGTTTCCATCCCCCATCCCAAGCCATCTAACCTAAGGCTTCTCAAGGTACCACCTACATGACCTCTTTAGCCTAACATTCAAGGCCCTCGATAGTCTGACCCCAACTTGACATTCCAGTTCTAAAGTGTGTTCCTCTGAACAACTTACCCCTCCATTCCAACAAAGCCTTTTTCATTTCTGTTTCTATACTTTTGCTCAAAACTGTTCTTTTTCCCACAATGCCTTCCTTGACCCCTTAGCCCCATCGTTATAGTATCTACTCATCTAAACCCTATTTCTATCCTTTAAAATACTACTCAGGTCCCACTTCATCTACATCTTTCCTGATCCTTTAACAGCATTCATATACTATACCATTCATCTGCAAATGACCATATTATTTAACTTCTCATGTGTTTGTATTATTTCCCCATGCAGGCAATAATCACTTCAAAGGCAGGCCCCTCATCCTATATATCTTTGAGATTACTTAGCAATTGGAAATTCAAATATTAATGATGTGAATTAACAAAATCTGCCCCTTGAGGTGAAGTCACTTCAACTCAATTGATTAAGTTCAAAAACTGACAAGGAATTATAGACAAGTGTGGAATCAAGCTAACATCACAACTGAAAATGCCAAAAAGATCACAGCTTTAGTGTACATAACAGTTCATACTAAGCCAGTTTTTTTAAAAGCCTTTTACAAAAATGCTAGCAACAAGGCTAGGTTTTACTAATCACATATTAAATATTAAACTGAATAAATAGTTCTTGACTGAAGACAAAAAAACAAACAAAACCTCACAGTTCATACTGCCAATTATCTGTAAGAACAGTAAGATATAAGCTTAAACTAAATTTCTTCAATTCCGTTTGACTCTCCAAAGTATAACTCCAAAATAAAAATGAAACTCAAATGACACATACCTGTGTACCCTCTGATCACATCTTAGGACAATGAGAGGATCTATCATCAGGTCATTCTGAGTATACTTTTGCTGTCGTACAAACTTTATTGAAGGCTGAAGTGCATTAACTGTCATTACCCACAGCCTGATGAGAAAATAATCACATGTTCAAAAACAGCTATATTATATTTCAAACTTGGAGCCATCTACTCCTAACTTAGAATGATATATTCAGGAAAAAATTTTTAAAAAGATGTGAATGAACTTGGAAAAATTAAGAACTATAGAAACCTAACTTAAGTATGATGTCTCTAAAACAAATGAAGATAAAACAGTAAACACAAAGTAGTTTCAAAAATCCTCACAGTTGTAATGGAATAATCATGGCATATGAAAGTATGAATGAAAATCTCAGCACTTTGAAACTGTATCTGGCCTCATAAATTAAGTCCTGGTTCTGTATCACCATAATATCTCAATGTGAGATGCCACTTAGAGATTAGACATCAAAACTATAAAAGTGATTACTAACTTGACTGTATATTATAATTTCTGAAGGATATGCCAGTATGAAGAGTACCTGATCTCTTACAGGGAAGCCCCAGAGTTCATCAGCCCCACCTTGCACACAGAGCTTGCTTGTCCACTCTTACATATGAGTGGACAGCCAAGAGTCATCAGACACCTAAGGAAAGCATCTAGTTTGAAAGATTAAAATATGCAAACAGAGGGGCACCTGGGTGGCTCAGCCAGTTGAGTGTCTGACTCTTGATTTTGGCTCAGGTCATGATCCCAGCATTGTGGGATCAAGTCCCGCATCGGCCCTCCCTCACTCTCTCAAATAAAAATAAATAAGTAAGTAAATAAATAAATAAATATTTAAGATATGCAAACAGAAAGAAACTTCAAAGAAACAGAGAATGTAGGGATGAGAAATTTTTCTTAAGCCTATAATTAATATCCTTAAAGGACAGAATATTGCATATATGAAACAAGAACAGTAGGCATTTAAAAATATTCAGGTAAGAAAGAATTCTTAGAAATTAAGAATATAACAAAATTTTTTAATTCAAATCAAAGGCCAGAAGATAACACTGAGGAAATATTCAGAAAATATGTTTAAAAGACAAATTTAAAAAGAAGAGAGAAAATTGAAAAATCGGAGGGTTTAAACCAAGAGGCTTAAAATCCAAATTACAAAAACTACAGAAAACAGAGGAAAAACATTATTGAAGAAAAAATATATATATTAAAATGTCCTTAGAAATGAAGGCATTAAGAGTGCCTGGGTGGCTCAGTCAGTTGAGCGTCTGACTTCAGCTCAGGTCATGATCTCACAGTTTGTGGGTTCGAGCCCCGCATTGGACTCTGTGCTGACAGCTCAGAGCCTGGAGCATGCTTTGGATTCTGTGTCCCCCTCTCTCTCTCTGCCCCTCCCCTGTTTGTGCTCTCTCTCTCTCTCAAAATAATAAACATTAAAAAAAAAAAAAAAAAAAAAATGAAGGCATTAGTCCCAGACTAAAAAAAGGCCAAGCACATGAAACTATGAATAAAAAAAGGCCCACACCAAAATACATCATCATGAAATTCCAGAAAACAGTGAAAGAAAAAAACCCTACAATTTAAGAGAGAAAAAACAATGGTCACATACAAAGGAGTGGGAATTGGTATATCATTAGATTACTTAATAGCAACAAGGGAAGCTCAATTCATTCAGTAGGATGAAGTCTTCAAATTTCTGAAAGGAAAACTGAGCTAGAATTCTACACCCAGGCTAAAGAATAATCACATGTAATGGGAAGAATAAAAACCTTTTCACACCTGGAAGTCTCAAAAAATAAGTAAGTTCTCTAAACACCCTTTCTCAGGGAACAACTTGAGTGTGTGTTCCACTCACTAAAATGAAGAAGTAAACCAAGAAAGAGAAAAACATGGAATCCAAAAAGAGAGACAAAAGCAATTCCAGGATGGCTACTGTGCATGTCCCAAATTGAAAAATGAAGATGGAAAGCTATGAAAGGAATGTTTCCAACAAAAAAATGTTACTGATACATTACCTGATGTATTATAACTAATTGTAAAGTAAATTTCCTCTCAATGAAGTTGAGGGATGAATTAGTTATTGATACAAAACAAAAACAAAAGCAAAACAAACCCCAAGCAAATGGAAGAGGAAAGTATTAACTCAGGGTTTGTGTATAAGGTATAAAGGAAGGCAGTTGTATAGGAAAGAGACTGTAATCAAAGGATATTGCATAGGTCACCTATAAAATTAGGACTTAAGAGGCACATTGAATACTGCTTCAACCAAAAATTTTGATACTACTGTGTTGGGAAACACAGAGGAAGGAAAAGTATGTATTGGGGGAAGAGGAACTCATGGAGGAGCAAACAGGTAAAAGTGCTAACCCTTTATCTTGTATAGTGGAAAGTCATAAGATAATTTCTAAATTGGAAAGTCAGGAAATCATAGTAATTATATTACTGAGATAGATGGGGGGACATAAATGCCAGAATAAAAAGGTAAGAGAGCTGAAAATAGTTGTCTCTGGGGAGCAACAGTCTAAAATGGGAAGGAATATACTATTTATGTTCTTAAGTTGTGTATTTCTTTATCTAAGTAAAAATTAAATTTGAAAAGTATAGGGGCACCTGGGTGGACTCAGTTGGTTAAGTATCCAAATCTTGATTTTAGTTCAGATCATGATCTCATGGTTTGTGGGATCAAGCCCTGAATCAGAGCCTGCTTGGGATTCTCTCTCTCTCTCTCTCTCTCTCTCTCTCTCTCTCTCTCTCTCAATCTCTGTGCCTTCCCCACTTGTGGGCACACACACACTCTCTCTCAAAATAATAAGCATTTAAAAAAATAATAAAAAGCATAAATATTCCCAGACCTACTGAATCAAAATCACAGGTAAGTCCAGCCCAGCATTCTGTTTTTACTAGGTGTTTTTGGTTGTTTCTCTATTTAAACAGTATTTTCTTTTGTTTTTATTTAAATTCCAGTTAGTTAACCTAGTGTAATTTTAGTTTCAGGTGTACAATTTAGTAACCCAACACTCACATAAAACACTCGGTGCTCATCACAACAAGTGCACTCCATCCCCATCACCTACTTAAACCAGGTGTTTTTGATGCAATATATGGAACAGGAGAGACTCATCTTTGTAAAGGCAAAATAATTAATCCAGTATTCTCTAAACTTTACTGCACACCAGAATCACTGGGAAATACTTAAAAAAAAAATACTAATGGCTGACCTAATGACCACCAACAGACATTCTGATTTAATTGGCATGGGTTACAACTTGGGGGTTAGGGGTTTTAAAAGCTCTCCAGGTGATTTTTAATGTGCAGCAAAATTTGAAGCCATGGCAATGATTGGAAGATACAATGGTGATCTAAATCACAATTAGCCACAAAAGACCATACATGAGAACTCATTTTTAAAGATCTTTCTCAAGTTGGAAATACTTTAAAGTTTCTCTCTGTTTCTTAAAAGAAAGTTTATTCTTTTTTTTTTTTAATTTCTTTTAATGTTTATTCATTTTTGAGAGACAGAGAGAGAGAGGGGGAGAGAAGGAGAGAGGGAGAGAGAGGGAGAGAGAGGGAGAGAGAGGGAGAGAGGGAGAGAGAGGGAGAGCGAGCGAGCATGAGTGGGGGAGGGGCAGAAAGAGAGAGGGAGACACAGCATCTAAAGCAGGCTCTAGGCTCTGAGCTGTCGGCACAGAGCCTGATGCAGGGCTCGAACCCACAAACCGCAAGATCATGACCTGAGCTGAAGTTGGCACTTAACCGACTGAGCCACCCAGGCGCCCCAAAGAAAGTTTATCCTTTTCCTTAAAATTATAACAGCTCTCTAATTAGCAGTCTTTAGGAAGGATTTATATTATCAGATACTCAACCATTTTTTCCACATTTAAGTTTAGGTTATTGTATACAATCACTGCTATACACTTATTTATTACATGAAACAATACACTGAAATTACCTTCTAGGCATCACAGTATTAAGAACCATCCATAGTTTATTGACCGTTTGAAGAATTCGCCGCGGAACCCCTGAATTCAACAGCTGGTTCATATTGGATGTTAATACTTCTGCATATGGTATAAGTTCACTGGCAGAGAGCAGAGTCAAGTGTTCTAGAATCTGCATCACTTGTGTGTGACTTACTGGGACAGCTGAAAATGCTAAAAGGAAAACTTAGCAGTCATGATCTAACTTCTATACAGCTTACCAAATATTTGGTAATACCGCCCTATCAGACTACACAATACAAAAATCAAGGAAACACTGTTGCTCAAAAAGAATAAAACTTTCAATCCTGCCCATAAGTGGCTATACTTAAAATAAGAGGCCTAAGAAAAATTCATGTAAGTATAGTTATATCATAAAAAAATAAAACAAAACAAAACAACAACAAAAATCCCATTTAAAAAAATACATTGGTGACCCAAAGACAAATGTCATTTCCTTGGTGATTCAGACTAATTTAAAAAATTGACTGAAACATGAAAATATACCCAAATATTGTTTTTGGTAGTAACATTCATTAAGATTCAAACTTCTTGATATCTTCCATCTGGGTGGCCCCCTCTATAGGATGTAAGTACCCAGCACACTGCTGTTAGTAAAAAGTATCCAGAACTATGCTTTTCAATAGAATAGTCATTAACCACATGTGGCTATTGAACACTTAAGAAATGTAGCTAGTGCAAAATGAGATGTGCTGTAAATATAAAACACCACATTGAAAGACTTTGTATGGAAAAACAGTAAAATATTTCATTAATATTTTTATATTGGTTACATGATGAAATAATAATACATTAGATATACTGGATTAAATTAAATAATTATTAAAATTAATTTTGCCTGTGTTTTACTTTTAATGTGGCTATAGAAAGTTTAAAATTACATATGTGGGTCATATCATATTTCTATTTGAGAGTGTTTGAACATTATCCAATAACAGCAAGTACATTGCTCTATTCCATGGCATTTATTTCTGACCAGTTCGGACCTTCCTAAAGCCATGTGACCTGTTTAGTGATGGACATAGAAACTATGAAAAAACAGATACAAGCATGTCAGAAAGAAATGGCTAAAACTCCTTAAACTCAAAGAAAATTACTTAAAATATATTAACCAAATATGGTTACATACCCTGGAACGCTTGGAAAATTCTGCATGATTTGAAGATTTCAATGAGCCTAACATCTCTTTGTACTACAACAGGGTAAAAGGAGTATCCAATTTACTATACCTTCTTGGAGTTGTTTAGGAGAGTGGTTTTTGGCATTATTGGTCAGTAGCATACGCCTTAACAGGGCATCAGTTCCTGTGATTTCTTCTTCACAGATCCAATCATCCACAATGCATAAATGTGGGTAATTAGTTGCAAGGAGACGTAGTAAAGCAGAATGTAACCCTTGAAAATTTACAAAAAGTCAACTGGATTCTTCATTCTCAAATATCAAAATCTTCTCCCTCCCCGTCCCTTCCATTTTCGGCAAACCAAAAGAATGTGCACTTCATACTTCATATGTGCAAGCATACTACCATTTGAGAACTTCTGTTCAGTAGTTCAGCTAGAGAATCTGCTTAAGATCCCCAAGTGATTTGATACACAAAAAGGTGGAAACTACAAGTTTTATCAAAAGTTCTCAAGCTTTCTTCTACCCTATCCTAATATAAAAGTCTCCCATCAGGGGGTGCCTGGGTGGCTTGGTCGGTTAAGCGTCCGACTTCGGCTCAGGTCATGATCTCACGGTCCGTGAGTTCGAGCCCCACGTCGGGCTCTGTGCTGGCAGCTCAGAGCCTGGAGCCTGCTTCCGATTCTGTGTCTCCCTCTCTCTCTGACCCTCCCCCATTCATGCTCTGTCTCTCTCTGTCTCAAAAATAAATAAACGTTAAAAAAAAAAATTAAAAAAATTAAAAAAAAAGTCTCCCATCAGGAAAAGTCACTTGACATAGCAATAGTTCAAGAGGGAGGGAGGAAAAAAAAGGTGAAAAGCATGTCCATTTTGGGAAGATCATATATGGTTTGAAAAAGGCCTCACTGAGAAATTCTGACAGGCTTCGATAGAAGAACACATGCTCTCTTCCAGCCCAGTTAAGAATCACTGCTACAGATGGGTAAAAAATCAAAATTGCCCCCTTTGAGTACCTAAAAGATCTCAAGCATTCTATGTACATTTTTTCATTTCTCCCTAGCAGCCCTTCAAGGTAAGTAACATTGTCTTCATTCTACTGTAAGGAAACAGACTGAAAGACATTTTTTAAAGTTCCCTGAATCATATAGCTAAGTATGTCAGCCAACCAAAGCAGTACTGATGACACCTACAAGACACTGCATTGGCCTTCCTTCAAGAAGAGTTAAGGAAGCTCAAAAGGAATAGGAAACTTCCTTTTACTAAATCAAAGTCTTGCTTGTAACAAGACTATGCTATGCTATGCTTATAGCATAGTTTGACTATTCATGACTATTACTGTATAATATCAATAACGATAAAATAAATGATAGTGTACAAAATGTCTTAATTAGATACATGAAGTACCACTATGCTAAATGGCACAAAAATATTGTTGTTACTATATTATTATTATCATCCTCATCAGAGTTGTAAGACTAGTAGTAACAGTATTAGGTGTAATAACAGTACTTTTCATCCAATCATCTCCTTATTATGCAACTTAGATCAAATCATACCACTGCTCAGTCCCAGGAGGGGCAGTATCTGCTTCCTTTGTCACAGAAACTGCTTAAAATTAATATTTCTATTTGAAAAATGCTGCAACAATCAAAAGTGGTTTAATTTTTTTTTTTAATGTTTGTTTTTGAGAGACAGAGAAAGACAGAGCACGAGCAGGGGAGGGGCAGAGAGATAGAGGGAGACACAGAATCTGAAGCAGGCTCTAGGCTCCAAGCTGTCAGCACAGAGCCCGATGCAAGGCTCAAACTCACAAACTGCAAGATCACAACCTGGGCCAAAGTCAGCTGCTTAACTGACTGAGCCACACAGGCACCCCAAAAGTGGTATTATTTTAAAGTTTAAATATCTAAATGCACAGCTACGTGTACAGTTAAGACTATCCCAAAACAGTCATAAAATGAGTACCTACAATAGTGAAAATTAATCTACATTTCATAATCTCTTCAATAAAATGTTACTTGCCAAACATTGTCAAATAAAACATTATTTCCTTGGAAAAGATTATGCAAAGATGTAAGTAAATAAATGCAGACATCTGACTAAATGTGACCAAAGAAGGTCATCTTTGTTCCTGCTTGAAACCAACCATAACAAAGAAAGAAAAAGAAAACTCCAACTTCAGAGAAACAAACAAAAAACCCACACTCAAACATTACAAAGAGTGGTGTCAAATTAAGAAAAAAACTGAATTTTAAGAGGCGCATGGGTGGCTCAGTCAGTTAAATGTCCGACTTCAGCTCAGGTGATGATCTTGTAGTCAGTGAGTTAGAGCCCTGTGATAGGCTCTGGGCTGACAGCTCAGAGCCTGGAGCCTGCTTCAGATCATGTATCTCCCTCTCTCTCTGCCCCTTCCTCCTCACACTGTCTTTCTCTCTCTCTCAAAAATAACATTAAAAACATTAAAAAAAACCCTGAATTTCTAAAAATATTACTATATGTCTATTTGACAGTTTTACAGTAAAAATCTAGTAATTCTGTGGTATGGAAAATTATGGAGCAATTAAAAGCAATAAGGTAGATCTACATGTACTGGCATAAAAACATTTCTAAGACACCAAAAGAAAAAAGCAAGTATCAAAAGAGATAGGGTATAATACCATTTATAGTTTAAAAAAACAATTGTTTTACATGTGTGTAGCTATTAGCTTTAACCATATGAAACTGTATTTTTGTAGGTCAAAAAAAGTTGAATACCTGCAATTTCATATGGTTCGACTTACCAGAAAAAATGTCTGAAATTACATTCCAAAATAAAACTGGGTTTTGGGGAAGGGTAAATGCAAGGAGTAAGATAGGTATGTGAAGAGGAATTCACTTCTGAATTGTTGGATTTTTTACCATCAAGCACCTATTACACTTTATAACATTATAAACAGTACCGCATTTTTTAACAATAAACGTTAGCAGTAAAAAGCAAGCAAAACAAATACCTCCCAACTCTTGCTGCAGTCCTTGAGCCTGTCGAATAAGGAATTTGATAGGAATCTGATCCATTAAAGAAGACGAATATGATTTGGGCTTTCTTTGCATAGCAGCTGTCAAAGATAAAAAGTGTAAGATAAAAACAGTGTAACAAACAACAGCAATCTTAACCTTCAACCTAAATGGAACAAAAAACATTAAATTGCATTTCATTCACTTACCCTGTGAATATACTTCACAAAAAATGAAGAATCATTACCTAATAGTGGATACACAGGAAAAGCAAGAACATATCTAAGGGGAAGATCTGGAAAATGCCCCTACATTGAAACTAGTAGGGAAAAAAATCGTGAAGAGAAGCCATCTGCAGAAGTGTTATACACTAAAAAACAAAAACCAACAAAACAAAAAACAAAAAAAACCCCAATAAGTCAATACTCTCCCAAAACTAATTAGGAAGACTAAATGTAGCCATGACCATATGGCTTAAAGCTTCATGACTCCAATAGTCTTAATTTAATTATATTATATATTATACTGGTGACTGACTTAAAAAAAAATTTTTTTTTTTAACATTTATTCATTTTTGAGAGACAGAGCACAAGCGAGGGAGTGGCAAAAAGAGAGAGACACACAGAATCCATGAAGCAGGCTCCAGACTCCAAGCTGTCAGCACAGAGCCCAATGTGGGGCTCAAACCCACCAACCATGAGATCATGACTTGAGCCTTAAGTCAGCCACTTAACCAACTGAGCCACCCAGATGCCCAGGTGACCGACTCTTTTTCTTTAGTTTATTATTTTATTTATTTTTTAATATGAAATTTATTGTCAAATTGGTTTCCATACAACACCCAGTGTTCATCCCAACAAGTGCCCTCCTCAATGCCCATCACCCACCCTCCTCTCCCTCCCACCCCCCATCAGCCCTCCTCAGTTTATTCTCAGTTTTTAAGAGTCTCTTAAGGTTTGGCTCTCTCCCTAACTTTTTTTTTCCTTCCCCTCCCCCATGGTCTTGTTAAGTTTCTCAGGATCCACTCTTTTTAAAGGAAGTTGGGCAGTATGAATTTGACTGCCCTCTCACAATTTCTATCTTTAGCCAGCAAACAATTCCTTTTTTTAAAAAAACAAGTCCATCTTAGGGGCAGCTGGCTGGCTTAGTCAGTAGAACGTGTGACTCTTGATCCCAGGGTTGTGAGTTAGAGCCGCACACAGGGTGTAAAGATTACTTAAAAATAAAATCTTTTTAAAAGATAAATAAAGGGGCACCTGGGTGGCTCAGTTAGTTAAGTGTCTGACTTCGGCTCAGGCCCATGATCTCATGGGTTTGACCCACGCACCCCCCCACCCTTCCCCCATATCAGACTCTGTGCTCATAGCCTGGAGCCTGGAGCCTGCTTCAGATTCTGTGTGTCCATTTCTCTCTGCCCCTCCCCTGTGCTCTCTTTCTCTCAAAAATAAACATTAAAAAAAAATTTTTTTTAAGTAATAAATAAATAAATAAAACAAGTCCATCTTAATTTCTCTTCTTTTTCTGTGGTCTTAAATCAGTACCTACTCATTTGCTTAAATATCTATTATGGACTAGTTTCCCTATTTCCAATTTCTCTTCTCTTTAATCCATCCTTCACATTGCTGCCATAGTCCTCTTATGTAAATACAGATTTTACCAGATCACGTGCCTCCGGTTACACGCTCAAAATCCTTCAGTGGATTCCTATATCCTACAGAATAAAGGTACCTACCAATCAACACTATCTTTTTTTTTTTTTTTTTACGTTTATTTATTTATTTTGAGAGAGAGAGAGCACACATGCACAGGCAGAGAGAGACAGAGAGAGAGAATCACAAGCAGGCTCTGTGCTGTTAGCACAGATGTGGGCCCAATCCCACGAACCATCAAATCATGACCTGAGCCAAAAATCAAAAGTCAGATGCTTATCTTTTTTTGTCTCATCTCCATCATATTCTATATGCCTGGCACCCTCCTCTCATTCCAAGGTACTTTATTATACACCATAGGACTATATGATCAACCAGGATGTTCATAGTGTAAAAAAGCATATGCAATATGCTTACCCTTTTTTCAAATACAAACCACAAAGTGTAAACTCAACAATTTTTTTTTTGAAGACAAGAAGTACATAAGTCCAAGTGTTAGAGTAAAGGTTGAGAATCATTGCCTATATAGACCATATACCTCTTGACTAAACATAACCTCCCTTGTAAATTAATAAATTAGCATCCTAGTTTTCCATACCAATTTTGTATGAATTCCATTAAGAACACGTTTCAGAAGGCAGTTAAACAGAATAGGTTCTAATGACAGTCAAATTGGGATTCCAACACTTACTAGTGAAGGAAGTAGTCTTAGAGCAATTAGGAAAGAAAAAGAAATAAGACGTCCAAATTGGAAAGGAAGAAGTAAAAATGTCACTCTTTGCAGATGACATATGAAGACTCCATCAAAAAACTGTTAGAATATGGGGTACCAGGGTGGCTCAGTGGGTTGAGAATCTAACTTTGGCTCAAGTCATGGTCTCACAGTTGATGAGTTCAAACCCCACATCTGGTTCTCTGCTGTTAGCACAGAGCCAGCTTCAGATCCTCTGCAGCCCCTCAGCCCCTCCCCCGCTCACGCTTTCTCTTAAAAATAAATAAACATTAAAAAAAAAAGAACTGTTAGAATAAGTGAATTCAGGGGGCACCTGGGTGGCTCAGTCAGCTGAGTGTCTAACTCTTGATTTCGGTTCAGGTCATGATCCCAGGGTTGTGGAGCCTGCTTAGGATTCTCTTTCTCTTCCTCTGTCCCTCTCCCCCATTTGCACTCTTTCTAAAATAAAAAGTCTACTATTAAAAACATCAATTCAGTAAAACTGCAGGATATAAAATCAATACACAAAAATTTATTGTATTTCTATACACTAATAATGAACTATCAGAAAGAGAAATTAAGAAAACAACCCCATTTATAGTTACATCAAAAAGAATAAAATACCTAAGAATAAGTTAAACCAAAGAGGTGAAAGACCTGAATACTGAAAACTGTAAGACATCAATGAAAGAAATTAAAGAGGACACAAATTAATAATATTTGTTATTTATAATTTGTTATTTGTAACATTTGGACTGTTTAAAATCAATATTATTAAAATGTCCATATCATCAAAAGCTATCTACAAATTCAGTGCAATCCCTATCAAAATTCTGACGACATTTTTCACAGAACTAGAACAAGTAATACTAAAATTTGTATGAAACCACAGAAAACCCAAAAGCAACCTTGAGAGAGAAAAACAAAGCTAGAAGGAGCATGCTCTCTGATTTTTTTTTTTTTTTTTTTTTTTTGAGACAGAGAGAGACAGCATGAACAGGGGAGGGTCAGCGAGAGGGAGACACAGAATCTGAAACAGGCTCCAGGCTCTGAGCTGTCAGCACAGAGCCCGACACGGGGCTCGAACTCACAGAACTCACAGACCGCGAGATCATGACCTGAGCCAAAGTCAGCCGCCCAACCGACTGAGCCACCCAGGCGCCCCTCTGATTTTAAACTATATTACAAAGCTATAGTAATTAAAAGTTTGGTATTTATATGAAAGCAGACACATAGATCAATGGAACAAAGTAGAGAACCCAGAAATAAACCCATGCATACATGGTCAACTGATCCACAACAAAGGAGACAAAGATATATAATGAGCAAGAGGACAATCTCTTCAATAAACAGTGTTGGGAAAACTGGACAGCCACGTGCAAAAGAATAAAGCTCAACTATCTAACACCACACACAATGATTAACTCAAAATGGATTAAAGACTTTAACAGAAGACCTAAAACCTTATGACTCCTAGAAGAAAACGTAGGTGGTAACTTCTTGGTCTTGGCAGTGATTTTTTGACTCTGACACCAAAACCAAAAGCAGGACACCTGGGTGGCTCAGTCAGTTAAGCATCTGACTCTTGATTTTGACTCAGGTCATGATCTCACAGTCAGTGGGTTTGAGCCCTGCGTCAGGCTCTGCACTAATGGTGCAAAGCCAGCTTGGGATTCTCTCTCTCCCTCTCTCCTTCTACCCCTTCTCTACTTGCACCCTCTCTCTCTCAAACTAAATAAACTTAAAAAAAAAAAAAAAGCAAAAATTAACAAGTGTGACTACATTAAACTAAAAAGCTTCTGCACTGGAAAGAAAACCATCAACAAAATGAAAAGGCAACCAAATGAACTGGAGGAAATATTTACATATCATAAATCTGATAAAAGGCTAATGCCCAAAATATATAAAATAGCTCATACAACTCAACAGCAAAAAAAAAAAAAATCTGATTTTAAAATGGACAGAAAATCTAAATGTATATTTTTACAAAGAAGATATACAAATGGCCAATAGGTATATAAAAAGATGCTTAACATCATTAATCATCAGTGAAAGGCAAAAAAACCCTGCAATTAGCCATCACCTCACACCTGTTAGAGTGGCTATTACCAAAAAAGACAAGAAATAAGTGTTGCCATGGATGTGGAGCAAAGGGAACCCTATGTGCTACTGATGGCAATGTAAATCGGGTATAGTCAATATGGAGGTTCCTCAAAAAATCAATAATAGAGGGGCACCTGGATAGCTCAATCTGTTTAGCATCTAACTCTTGATTTTGGCTCAGGTCATGGTCTCATGGTTCGTGAGATCAAACCCTGTACCAGTCTCCATGCTGACAGTATGGAACCTACTTGGGATTCTCTCTCTCCCACTATTTCTGCCCCTTCCCCACTCTCTCCCTCAAAATAAATAAATAAACTTAAAAAAAAATCTTTAAAAAATAAAAATTTTAAAAATTAAAAAGTTGAAAAAATTAATAGAACAACCATATGATCCAGCAATTCCACTTTTGTGTAATTTACTTGAAGAAAATGAAAACATTAACTTGAAAAGATCCCCCCATGTTCACTGCATTATTCACAATAACCAAAATATGGAAACAACCTAGGTGTCCATCAATGGATGAATGGATAAAGAAAAATGTGGGATGTGTGTGTGTGTGTGTGTGTAATATAATTCATCCATAAAAAAAATGAAATCTTACCATTTTCAACAACACAGATGGACTTCGATGTCATTACACTAAGTGAAAAAAGTCAGAGAAAGACAAATACCATATTATCTCTTTTATGTGGAATCTTAAAAAAAAAAAAAAGCTCGCAGATACAGAGAACAGATTGGTGGATGCCAGAAGCAGGGGGTGGGGGATAGAAGAAACAGGTGAAGGGGGGGTTCAAAAAAGAAAAAGAAAAAAACCCTCAATACTAAAAACCCATTTTGAAACCACAGCCCTATGGCTCATCTTGATATAAAATAAAATTGTATAAAATGTATAAAATAACACTAAAGAGGAAAAAAACACATAAAATGGTACTTTAAAGAGAAAGTAATAGATTGACTATACTTACACAGAATACTTATATATAAATTAGTAAAGATAGATATGTTAAATAATAAAGTACACACACACACACACACACACACACAGGTGTTCCAGTGATAGTCAAATCCTGGTTCCCACACTTATTGCTTAGGGAAGTTCAGCTTAGGGAAGTTCTTAACTTCCCTGTGCCTCAGTGCTCTCACCTGTAAAATCACAGAAACAGTACTCATCTCATAGAATTGTTTTGAGGGTTTACATGAGTTAACACATGTAAAGTGCTTCAAATAATGTCTGGCACATGACAAGCACTCAAATGTTAACTGGTATTATTAAGATCTATAGTCTCCAAGATTAATTTAGTGTAAAGTATCAATATTTAAGTTTCTGGACCTATAAAAATGAAGACAAAATCCTGATCACATTTTAATGATTCCATCAAAGAACTAGCAGCCCATGAGGCCCTGCCTAAAGCACTTATTTCTCTTTAACATCTCTGTGAAATACAGCATCAAAGATATTCTTAATCCTTCAGTAAAAGATAAACTGTAATTTGACAACAATCATATTTCCAAACTTCTTCCAATGCATGGCTTTCAAAGAGTCAAATCTAACATCTAATCTCATCCCCAACAAAACTGTAGAAATACTTTGAATATTATTTACATTGCCCCTAGTTTTTGTGACATTTTAATCCTTAAAAAAATCCGATAGAAAATAATTCACGTAGAAATTAGTGTAAACTTGATACCAAAGCAGAAAGAGAAAAAAGAAAGAAGAAAAAAGGTCAATTTCACTTGTTTAAATACAGATGGAAAAAAAAAAAACAACAACAACAACACGCAAATCAAACCTAGCACCATACTAAAAGAATAACATACCAAAACCAAGTAGGATACATTCCAGGAATATAAAGATATTAATTTTACAATGAATTATATAAATAGACCAAACAAATCATCTCAATAACTGCCAAAAAAGTATTTACTTGATAAATTATTTTTTAAATGGTACTCTAAGAAATTCAGAGCTTAACTAATCCAAACTAAACACCAATACCTTTCCTATAACCAGTGATAACTTGTTAGAAGATTATCCAGAACCTATATAAAGGAAAATTTTATTGGCAGACGCAAAAAAACTTGAATAAATTTTGAAACTTAAATAAATTTGAACTCATTCAAAAAACATTTACTAACTACATGTGTCAAGGAATATACTAGATCTAGATACAATGGCAGAAAAACAGACAAAAATCAGTCCTCATGAAGCTTAAATTTTAACAATGAAAGAAAATTATTTCATATATCTAGATGGGAAGACTTAATATTGTAAAGATGGTAAATTCTCTCCAAATCTATAAACTTAACATAATTTTGATCAAAAATCCCAGCATAATAATCTTCTCTGGAAAGTTCATGTGAAAGATTAAACATGTAAGAACAGACAAAAATTCTGAACAAGAAGTTATGATGAAAGTGACTGGAACTTAAGAAAGAAAATCCAAAATCAGACATAGGTTTGTAAGAAAACTTCAATGTACATCAAAGCGACCTTCCAAAGCAATAGGAAAATGACAGATTATTCACTATGTGATGTTGACAAATAGCCAATTATAAAAAAATAAAATTGGATCTGTACCCCATACTTTACACCAAAATTAATTAAAGGCATACTTAAATTTTAAAAATGAAATAATAAGGTCCTAAAAGAACATATAGGTGATTAGTTATATGAACGTTAGTACGTAGCTTTGGAAGATTTTCTTCCCCCCAAAATTTTATAATTAAAAAACACCATAAACCGAGGTGCTGACAGCTCAGAGCCTGGAGCCTGCTTCAGATTCTGTGTCTCCCTCTCTCTCTGCCCCTCCCCTGCTCAAGCTTGGTTTCTTTCTGTCTCTCAAAAATAAATAAAACATCAAAAAAAAATTTTTTAAACACCATAAATAATAATACTCTATATTATAAAAAAGCACTCACATCTTATGCAAATATAGGAGTCTATATTGGTATAACCTATCTGGAAAGCAATATGGCAGTTCATCTTTTTTATATAAATTTTATTTATTCATTCTGAGAGTGAGAGCGAGAGAGAGAGAGAGAGAGTACAAGTGGGACAGGGGCAAAGAGAGAGGGAGAGAAAATCCCAAGCAGGCGTTGCACTGTCAGTGCAGAGCCCAACACAGGGCTCAAACCCACTGACCAGAGGTCATGACCTGGGCCAAAATCAAGAGGCAGACGCCTAACTGACTGACCCACCCAGGCAACCTTGTTCATTTTTTAAATCTGACAATTTTTCAGAATCTTAGACTTAGTAATTCTATATCTAGGAATCTCTCCTAAGGACAGAAATAACCATGCCTATGTACAAAGTTAGCTCTAACAGTCATTCCTCCACTGTTTATAATGGCAAAATTTGGAAACGGTTTAAATGTCCAACAAAAAGAAGTTTGTTAGTAATGAGATATTTATGAGGAAATATTGTACAGCTATTTAAAGATGTCCTTGAAAATGTACTATAATAGGCAAGTGTTTAAAATGTATTAAGGAGAAAGGTTAGATTAAAAAAATATGTATTACTGGGATGCCTGGCTGTCTCAATCAGTAGAGCATGCAACTCTTAATCTCAGGGTTGTGAGCCTCACAATGAGTGTAGATTACTTAAAAATAAAATCTTTAAAAAAATGTATTATGATTCTGACTTTGTAAAAGCTATCATCTGTGCAAAGACTGAAAGGTTTTCTAAGAAAATTCAAATGGTGATTAGCAGAATTATGGGTGGTTTATATTTCAATCTTTTTACTTTTCTCATTTCCTAGATTTTTTTCCAGTAAACACAACTTCTAATAAATGCTTTCTTTTTTTAAATCCAGCTCCTTTGCATCAAATAAGGTACAATTAGGTAGGTAAACAATGAAATAAGTTTTTAAAATTCTTATACTGTTACTCTAAAATATGGTCATACAACTTTTTTGTCCAAACTTTACTTTAAAGCTCTAAAACTTGAAGTTGCCAATAAATAACATTGGCCAATGGGGTGCCTGGATGGCTCAGTCGGTTAAGTATCTGACTTTGGCTTAGGTCATGATCTCACAGTTCGTGGGTTCAAGCCCTGCAATAGGCTCTGTGCTGACAGCTCAGAGCCTGGAACCTCCTTTGGATTCTGTGTCTCCCTCTCGCTCTGCCCCTCCCCCTCTCATGCTCTGTCTCTCTCTCTCTCTTTCTCTCTCTCTCTCAAAAATAAACATTAAAAAAAAATAACATTGGCCAATGTTTGCTTAAAAGTTACTGCATTCTATTTTATTTTTTTAGTGTTTATTTATTTTCGAGAGAGCAAGAGAAGGAAGGGCAGAAAGAGAGGTAATAAAGTCTTTAGATGTAATAAACAGGAAACATTTTTTAAGTCTAAAAACTGGAACTATAATGGTAATGCTCATATTTTAATTAGGTATTAGTACACTGGGATTTATTATAGCACTCTATTTCTTACATATATTCTTCTGGATCAATACAATATTTAACTAAAATTAATATACATGGTATAAATATAAACAAATATAAATATTTTTAAACAAACCAAAAATATATGTGCATACGAAAAATATATAGACACATATGCACTTTTTTTCCAACGTTTATTTGAGAAAGAGAAAGAGAGAGCGTGCACATATGAGAGGGAGGGGCAGAGAGAGAGAGGGACATACAGAATCCCAAGCAGGCTCTGCACTGTCAGCATAGAGCCTGATATATGACTTGATCCCATAAACTATGAGATCATGAGCTGAGTCAAAATCGAGTCGATGCTTAACAAACTAAGCCACCCAGATGCCCTCATATGCACTTTAATGGCCATGATAATCCAATACTTGGTTCTAACTGAAATTTCAGAATTCCATATGTGAGCATCTTCAGCTACCTGGTGGTTACCAGTAATTTTTATTATAAGGGCCAAAACCACAGAACATTTAACAATGTACTAAAACCAGAATACAACTTCACATGTAGGAATTAAATGTGAGGCAGAATTACCATTTTGAATGTGAAAGAGCAAAGTTCTCTTATGTTGAGACATATTCTGCAGTTATTTATTCCCCTTGGAGATGAAAAACTAGACTAGGAAAAAGTCTCCTCAACCAAAAAGAAAAAGACAGATCTCTCTATTTGTTTTCCACATCCATCACCTCTCAAGGACATCAGTCCAGGGGTTCTGTCCTCAGCATTATCAACCTTGCCTCTCCATTAGATTACTCCCAACAACATACAAGCAAGCATTCCCTAAACTCTTTCACCTTAAAAAAAAAAAAGCCCTCTCGTGACCTCATTTTCCTCTCCAATTATCACATTCATTGCTTTCCTTTCTTTATGACTTCTCCAAAGACCTGTCTCTACTCACTGTCTTCAGTATATCTCCTCTACTTTTTGTTTCAATTCACTACAATCAGGCTTTCTCCTACCACTTTACTAGTAAAACTGTAAAAGTCAAATGACCTCCAGCAAGCAATATGCAGTCATCAGCTGAGCCTCAGTCCAAACCTTAACTTACTAGAAACATCATTTGACAGAGGGGATCACTGTATCTTCAGAAACATCTTCTCTTGGCTTCCAGGACATCATAACCTCCTGATTCTCCCACACTTTACTCTTGTCCTTGGTGATCCTATTTAATGTCATGATTTTAAATATCATATATATGCTGAAGAATCTCAAAGTCTAGTTATTTCCCCTGAATTCCAGGCCAGTATATATAACTATCTCCTTAACATCCCCATTTGAAAGTTTATCACACATTTCAAAATTAACATGTCCAAAACTGAGCTCCTGATCCTCCACAAATCTGCTCCTTCCCCTGGCTCTTTTATTTCAGTTGATAGCCATTCTGTCCTTTAGGCTCAGGCCAAAAGGCTCCACATTAACTTTGGCTCAGGTCTCTCAAATCTCATGAATTCATCAGCAAAACATTTCAACTCTAATTGAAAAATACATATGCACTATCAGTCCAAAACACCATTATCTTTTCCCTAGAATCTTGTAAAAACTTAATAACTTTCCTCAAATGCCCCAGTTCCTTTCCCAGATTCAATCCAGGCCAAGTTGTACTCCTAACCTAAAATCCTTAACTTTCCAACTGAGATCCATCAGATTATTAAGCAAAGAACAGAGGCTTAACAGGAACAGAGTTGAACTAAGCATATCACTGGGGACTGGAATATATAATCTTTAAAGATTGCTCCAGTCCTAAAAATCCTGAGTACTTGTTAATTCTGCATGGTACACACATAAGAGTTGACTATACTACTCTCTGTACGTTCCTGTATTAAAAAAATTTTTTGCTAGACATTAATTTATATAAAAAATAAGAGTGTATCTTGGTTCCAGCTACAGTGTGAATGGTCTGAATTCTCCCCCAGACCACCTTCTTGTAATTTATTCTTCTATGGTCTACTGAATCACAAGTGTCATTTTTTTTTAACAGAATTAGTTATATGTGGATAAAAGTGAGAGACTACTATCTACTGCCTATTATTAGCCCATCTTGTGGCTAATATGACTAAGATTATAATTACAGTTAAGGGATATCATCCATATAACCCTAATGATTATAGTCAGGAAAGAAAGCAGCTGAGAAATCCACAGTATTCTTAAAACCCAATACTTCAGATAAATAAAAGAAACTGACCCGCCGAACACTGAATAGTAACTTTGATTTATAGCTCTCAAAAAGTAAAATCACTCAGCAAAATAACAGCCCTTACAAGAATTTTCCCTGTATTACATACTAAATGCCTACAGCTTTCTAATGACACTTTTTGTTCAGTATGGAACTACATACACTTAGCAAGCCTAAAACACAGGTGAATTTTCTTTTTCAAATATAGAAGAGCATACTACTTTATACCAATATCTTCTATGTTAAATCTGATCTTCTGATATTAAAGTTGCTGTTTGAAAGCCCAGTTCAGTGATAATTTTAATGGCAAAATGAAACTCTTCTGTTGTTTTTTTCTCCTGTTTTTGAATAGTTGGTATTCTTCACACTAATGGAAGGAAGGCAGGGCAAAGATTGAAATCAAGCAAAAAAATTTCAGTTACTTCTTTCAGATTTATCTCTTAATTTATAGGTACTTAGTAGAGTCACTAAATTGCTAAAATATAGGCAATTAGGCCATTATTAATTTAGCCTGCTAAAAAAAAGAAGACTGAGCCTCAAGGGGTGGTTATGTGCCCATACATACATGTATTTATGCATCAGAGTATATAATGCCTACATTGCAAAGACTACAGAATGATACTGGAATTTGTTAGTATACTAGACCTTATTTTCTCATGACAGCTTGGAAAATAACACAATATAAGCAAATCAAATGAACGATCACTAGAAACACTCCCCTATATACATGTACACCTTACCTAAAGTCTTCGTGTTTGCTAGGAGAGCCTCCTCATAAGACAGTATATAGTAAAGCACCAAAAGCTGTGCTGTGATACTGAAACGTTGATTAAGACGGATGTTGTCACCCTGGAGGTAATAATATAAATACTTTAAAATACTGTTAAATTTCATGACTGCTTTTTTGATGGGAAAATCATTTAACATAGACTATTCAGTGTTACTATTCCCAAGAGCAGATAAAATGGGAGAAACATTGCCATGTTTGTATTAAACTCAGAGACAACTTGAAGTTTAAATTTGAGATGGTATGGAAGATGAAAGGCAACATGCTTAACAGTCTTTAAGACAAAAAAAAAAAAAAAAAAAAGGACTTCAGCTTTGCTCAACAGCAATTCTATCAGGCTGCTTCTGAAAAAGGTTTACTGGAGTCTCAAGTAGTACCTGAAATCACCATGAAGAACATAACTCCTAAAAAATATATATTTTACGTCTGAATATATTTATGAAAAATACAACCATCTTTTCCTTCTAAGAAATGGACAAAAAAAATTTTCTTCAAGTTGCCCAATTGAATCTAAGTAGATCTTAGATTCCCAGGAAGTTAAACAAACATCTTTTGAATGTATTGTAATGTCACAGAGTCCTGTGTTAAGCACACACTCTCTGGGGCACTCTTTAGACTTTAAAACGGACCTTTTAAAAGAACTCCTCAAAAAGTGCCTCTTCAACAAACCACTTGGAACTAATAACATACCTATAAATTTCCTAAGTGAGCTGAAGAAATTTTATCTCATTTAAAGTTCAGAACCACCCAGAAGTCCTCTAATAATCAAAGAAATAATATGAAACAAGTCAGAAGAATAAAATAAAATAAAAAATCAGAAAAATGTACAAGAACTGCTACTTTACCCCAATGACTCCTTGGAAAATACTGAGGATCTCCTGTTCTGTGACTGGCTGATTTGTGGCTTCTGGATTAGATTTAGATGCTGGAGTAAGTATGGAATTTATGTATACATCAATCAGAGGAAGTAATTGAGGATGGAGTGGAGTAGAGGTTTCACAAAGCTGTCTATAAATCCAGTCCTAAAAAAGAAGGTTATAGGCACTAAATCAATTATGGCAATAAGAAAAAGCAAGTAAAATTTAATAAGTACATACAATTTTACATGATTTATGAATCACTGAAACTATTAACTTTTAGCAGTTATAAATATATTACCCAGTTTCACAACTGTCTTTGATTTTAAAATATGAATTACTTGTTATATCTTAATCAAGACTATTGTCTAGTAGAAGATAAATCTAAAATGATGAGTCTGGGTTTCAAATATGGACTTTGGGTTTTTAGTCTATTAGTTTTTAAGTAGTAGGAAAAATATTGTAAGTCACTACTATATCTATATTTAGGTATAGACCCCATAGCACAGAGGAATTTAGGGAGAGGAACAACTCTTTACAGCAAATCCTCGGATAGATTAAGAAAGTGATGAGTTGCCTGGGTGGCTCAGTCGGTTTAGCACCTGACTCTTGATCTCAGCTCAGGTCTTGATCTTAGGGTTGTGAGTTCAAGGCCCGTGCTGGGCTCCACACTGAGCATAGAGACTACTTAAAAAAAAAAGTGGCCTTGGCAACTACTTATGGGAGAGACTATCACTTAACTACACACAGATAGAGGACATGTAGATATGGTGGGTGTGCATTCAGACTCTTAAATCTTTTCTATTTCATTTGTTAAAAATATAAAGAAGCAGAAGATACAATCTACCTGGAAAATAACTTCACTAAATCATGAAAACAAGGATAGTTAAAGGTAATATATCAATGCATATAAGTGTTCATTATTCTTTATAAATTAAAGAGCCTCCAGAAAAGGCTCAGATTTCTTTATTTTTGGGGTTTATCCTTTTCTTTAGAAGACCTTTTAACTGATATAGCCAACTATAAGTAACTGGAAATATATCGAAATATGTATGTTAGGTGTTAGCTATCCTTGTGACAAAAGTACAAATGCTGGTCATGGCTGACAAGAAACTTTGTTTGGTAAAGAAAACCAAAGTATAGAAAATGGCAATTTCTTACTAAGTTTTAACGAAACAGCCACATGCTATTATTGAAAATTCAAATGGATTAGTATCATCGTACATTTTGTCAATAACTTAAGAATTGTATTATTTTTAAAATCTGACATTAACTATACATACATTTATACATAGTCCTAGTTACTATGTATAAATGGATAGTAATTAGACATATTTTATACACAAAATCCACAGAAGCCTATAAACAGAACTAGAAAAAAAAAACCATTAACTTGGGTTGTAGCTTGAAATATAACTATAAGGTTATACTTTTATTGACACTTTGTGCTTGGTAAAGGAACGACTCCTGAGAAGCTGGTAAATACAATGAATGGGCAAAAATCCAGTAATGTTGGCACTCAGGTTGCTGGTGACAGGGACCCGAACAGCATGAGCTGTGACAACCTAAAAGGGAAAACAATATTAATACATATGATAAAACCAAATATAAAATTATTCTGAAACAGGGAAGATTAGCAGGTAGACTGTCAATATTTAATACAAATGCGGTCCTTAGGAATGAATGAGAAAAACTAATTACATGGTAATTAATACTTCTGAATGATGAGGCAGCATACATTTAAGAATTTGTAAAGCACTCTAAGTTTTTAAATTTGTTTTTAAGCATAGATAGGTTGACAGTGATGTAGTAAGGTAAAATAAAAATCTAAAATTTGGAATCATAAAATCTGGACTCAGTGACTTTACATAAGTCATTATATCTTTGGAGTCTATTTTCACATCTATAAAATGGAACAATATAGTCTTACCTGCCTCAAAAGGTTTTTGTGAGGGGGAAAAAGTGCTTTGAAAAACATATGTCAATTATAAAGTATCAGTTCTTTATATGTGATATAAATTCTTTATATATGATATAAATTATCACATTGACATAAACAGGAATTTTTATTGTCATTCTCATTCTGTCATGCATAGACCTCTAATGGTTGTTCAAAGACCCTTCCCAAAGTCATCTTCCAGTCAGTTCAAATAAACACATAAAAAATAACTTATGAGTCTCCTATGTACCATGTGTGTCTGTACGTGGGAGTGTATGTACATTGAGGAGAGAAAAGAGAGTTTGGTATAGGGATGAGAGTATTACCCTAAAATAAACAACAGTTATGCATCCATGAGTATTTTCGAATCTCATTTTTTAAGACATGTATGTTCTTTGTTATCTGAGGTTTACATTAACAAATTAATCTGGGAATTAATTTTAAATTTCAGAATTGTCTCCTCGCTAAAAAAAAACAAAATATCCTTAAGATTACCCATGGACAAAAGAACTAAGGCCAAATAAGAACATGTAAATACAAGAATAAGGAATGTAGACACTCTAGCTTATAATTTAGTTAGAAATGAACATTACAGCCTAAAAGTTTAAACAGGTCTATATTTTGTTTTTCTCTTGACAAATCCAAATGATTACTCTATGTGAGATCCTTACCATCAACATCTAAGACCATACTCTTAGTATTTACTCAAAATCTCCAAAATATATAAATTTAAAACATACATTTGTATATAGTATATACTTTAAAAGTAAACTTTAGGGGTGCCTGAGGGGCTCCGTCGGTTAAACAACCCACTCTTGATTTCATTATTATTATTTTTTTAATGTTTATTTTTGAGACAGAGACAGAGCTTTGGTGGGGGAGGGGCAGAGAGAGAGGAAGACACAGAATCCGAAACAGGCTCCAGGCTCCAAGCTGTCAGCACAGAGCCCGACGCAGGGCTCGTACCCACAAACCGTGAGATCATGACCTGAGCTGAAGTCAGTTGCCCAACCGACTGAACCACCCTGGTGCTCCCCCACTCTTGATTTCAGATCACGTCATGACCTCACAGTTGTGGGATCGAGCCCCGCATCAGCTCCTTGCTGAGATTCTCTCTTTCCCTCTCACTCTCTCTCTGCCTTTCCACACCCTTCCCTCTCTCTCTCTCAAAAAAGTAAACTTTAAATGGGATTATTCTTTACAGAAGTTTCAGAGATTAAATAAACTATCATTGGAAACTAAAGGACTATAGTATACTCTTAAACTGAGATATGCAAGTTTTCCCCAAATGAATGTTGTAAAACAAAATTAAAGAAGTACCTAAAGAATAAAGTTAAAAGAAGTACCTGCTCAGTAAAAATTTCCTGTGTGAAGATAGTCTTCATCCTGCTCAAGGAGCTTGGCTTAATTACAATCTAAAACAACCAAAAAAATTCTCAGCACATAAAAATATATGAAGCACACTTTAATAAATTTATTATCTAAAATGACTGTGATATATAAAATTAAAGTTCAAATACTCTATTTTAAAGTTGCTTCTCAAACCAACATTAAAGTGTGTTTTTCATCATATACAAGTACTTAGTAAATACTACTATCAGCATTTCAAGTAAGTGGGAAGAAGTGGATTATTCAATAAGTGAAGGTGAAATAGCTACCTTTCTGGGGAATAAGTATATATACATATTATATACATAATATGTATATATACATACACACACACACATACATACATATATATAATATATAATATATGTATCTGCACACTAACTAACTTAGATGTAAATTTAAAAAATAAATTAAAAATAAACACAGTTTTGGGGGTCCTGGCTGGCTCATTCGGTACAGCATATGACTCTTACTCTCAGGGTTTTGAGTTCTCTCCCCACATTGGCATGGAGCCTACTTAAAAAAATAAGTGAAAATAAATATCTTTTGGGGCGCCTGGGTGGCTCAGTCACTTAAGCATCCAACCTTGGCTCAGGTCATGATCTCGCTGCTCGTGGTTTCGAGCCCCACATCAGGCTCTGTGCTGACAGCTTGGAGCCTGGAGCCTGCTCCAGATTGTGTTTCCCTCTCTCTCTCCCCCATGCCCCATTCACATTCTGTCTGTCTCTCTTGCTCTCAAAAATAAAAATAAACATTAAAAAACTAATACAAAAAACCTTTTAAAAAAACACAAAAGACACAGTTTCACTAGTAATCGATGAAATGCAAAGTAAGTGGAACCATCTTTCATCAATCAAATTTGTAAAGATGAAAAAGAATCGTAACACCCAGTGATGGTGAGAGTCCAGTTAACTGGTACTTTCATGCACTAATGAGAACAGTTAAACCGATATAAACTTTCAGTAAGATAATCTGGCAATTATATTAATATCATTATATTCTTTTTAGTTAGTAACTGCCTTCTAGAACTTTTTCCTAAGGAGATAATCCAAAAATTGTTTAAAGGGGGTACCTGGCTGGTTCAATCTGTAAAGCATGTAACTCTTGATCTTGGGGCTGTGAGTTCAAGCCCCATGGTGGGTGCAGAGATTACTTAAAAAACAAGTTTAAAGATAAACATATATGAGTACCTATGTATGTATTTACATAAATAAGGATAATCATCTAGGCACTATTCAGAAAGTAAGAAATCTACATGGCAAATAAAGGATCCATTAAGAAAATCCTGATTGGTCCATATGATGGACTACTATGCAGTCCATAATAAAAATGATATTGTATCAGAATTTTTTTTTAATGTTTTTATTTATTTTTGAGACAGAGGGAGAGACAGAGTGTGAGCAGAGGAGGGGCAGAGAGAGGGGGAGACACAGAATCTGAAGCAGGCTCCAGGCTCTGAGCTATCAGCACAGAGCCCGACACGGGGCTCAAACTCGTGAACTGCAAGATCATGACCTGAGCCGAAGTCGGATGCTCAACCGACTGAGCCACCCAGGCACCCTAGAATATATATTGATATGAGGATATGTCATCACATGTTGGTTAAGTTCTTTAAATTGAAAAATTGAAAAATATATCAATGTAAAGAAAGAATAGACGCCAGGATGTGAACAGTAGTATCCTTGATATCTTGAAAAATGAAATTATATTCTTCCTTTGTGTATTCTCATGCTTTCTATATTGAACATCTATTATTCTTGTAAATAAATGTTTTCAAAACATATATTTTTTCCTGATAAAATTTCAAACTATTAAACTAAAATTACTTCAAAATGGAAACAAAATATACTGTACACTACAAGAAAATGCCCCACCTAGAAACACCTTCCTTAGAAAGAAGATAAAAGAAAATTACCTTCATCCCCAAAGTGGAACAGACCAAGTCAATGATAGCACTAAGCTGGTTGCTATGAAAGTACATAGCAACCAATAACAACATCTCCCCAAAAGAAGCAGAGACGCCAGATGTACTGTTGAAACAAAAAAGAAAATATGAATTTCCAAAAAGAAGTTAAGAAAAACTTACTAACTGAAACAAATGGAGTCACCTTACCTTTCAAAATATGCTTCTTCTTTTATCATCCAACTTAGCCACACTACCATTAGCTGCTCCTGTTCAGGTGTACTATATAAAACATGAAAAAGTCAATGGTTTATCAGAGATACTAGCATAAGAATGAGAAAGCATTCTGGAATTATTTTTTAGTAGATAGTATTTTTTCCTTCGCTATTTTGAAATATCAATTTAAATTAACTCCTTGTTGAAATGGCTATTACCTGTCACTGAAATAATGAAGTAGTTCCAGAGATGAAGAATAAGGGCCTTTGCTTTTCTTTATGAATGTGAACAGTCAAACCCTCTCAAAGTTTTAATTACTGCATTTACAAGTTGGAGAAAGTGAACTTCCTCACATTTTTTGAAAAGCAAAGACCTTTTGGATTTAAAATGTTAGAAAAACTGCATTAACAGCTGATATTTCATATAGAAAAAAATCTAGTGTTAAAACAATCACCAAAAAGTCACAAACTGAGTATGAGATCAGTAACAAGGTAATTAAAATTTAATTTTGAAAAATTTTGAGCAGACGGGTGCCTGGATGCTTCCGTTTGTTGAGTGTCTGACTCTTGATTTCAGGTCAGGTCATGATCCTAAGTTGTGGGATTGAGCCCCACGTCACGCTCTGTGCTGAGCATGGAGCCTGCTTGAAATTCTCTCTCTCTTCCTCTGCCCCTCTCCCCTGTTTGTGCTCTCTCTCTCTCTCTTTCAAATAAATAAAATGAAAAAAAAACTTTTTGTAAAAAACATTTTGAGCAGAACTCAAAACTATAGAGAAATAAGAGAGCACTATTCAAAAAAAAAAGAAAAAGAAAAAAGAGGCATGGGCTCATCACACATAAAAAATGATTATAAAAACATACCAACAATGACTTTTTAAAAGGGAATTCCTAGATTTACATCGAAAGGTACAAGTCAACTTTGACTTGTGAAAATAATTTGCATTGATTTTCTTCTACTTCATTGCGGTATAAATGGATAAAACAAAAGCAACTGAAAAGCCTGATAACCCAAGTAAAGAAAATTTAAAAGGTGAGTCTCAACTCTACATAAATCATTGCTCTAAAAAAAGACAGTATTATGTGGTAGAAAGATAATAGCCTTTAGAGCATGGCAGACCTCAGTAGGAATCCTCTCTCTGTTAATCTCAAACAAGAAATGTAAATGATCCTTCTGAACTTTAGCTCTCCTATCCAAAAATACAAGTAAAAATACCCACCTTTTAAAAGTAATGAAGATTAGAGATAATGTTTAGAAATTACTTCAGGAAAAGAGAAATCACGTCATTTTATTACCTAATTTCACACCCTCCTAAAACCCCAAACTACATTAAAGGGATTTTCCTAAAAGGCATAAATGCATATGATGATGACGATGGACAACAACACAGAATACTGGAAGCAAGAGAACATATGGAAGAGTGGTAACTGATTCAGCAGATGCAAGAAAGCAGAATACTCAACTGGCAGGAAGGAAAAGCCAATCCACTTTATACCACAGAATCCCCAAAGAGCTTAGGAACTGACAGCTCCAGGCAGTTCTAGGAGGAAGAGTGAAGACACAGCCTAAATTAAAAAGGTCAACAGTCTATATAAGTAGTAGACCTCCAGATCACCTCCTCCATTCTACACAATTAGATGAATCCCCCTCCCCCAGCAGAGAGAAGACTGAAGATTTATGCTCTGGAGATGGTAAAAGAAGGTGTCTTTGAACTAAGGGACAACCAGGGATATCTGAAGCACCGTTCAAAATGTAGGAGAATTAAGTGAATGATTAAACTACAAGCTTAGTTCCCTAACCCTCATTTTTTAACTTTGCTTATGGGTTTCTTGTCAGGCCTTTACTCTCTACACAAGACAAAAGTCTCCTCTAAGAATATGATAAGTTTCCCAAAGAGCTACCTATACATTAAAAGATTCTAATCTGCTTATCAGTTTCCTACTTATATTTATTTATTTATTTATTTATTTTCCTACTTATATTTGTATTTAAATATAAACAATCAAGAATTATCAAGCCCCTGGGGCGCCTGGCTGGCTCAGTCATTAGAGCACGTGACTCTTGATCTGGGTTGTGAGTTCAAGCCCCATGCTGGGCATGGAGCCCACGAAAGAAAGAAAAAGAAAGAAGGAAAGAAAGAAAGAAAGAAAGAAAGAAAGAAAGAAAGAAAGAAAGAAAGAAAGAGGAAGGAAGGAAGGGAGGGAGGGAGGGAGGGAGGGAGGGAGGGAGGAAGGAAGGAAGGAAGAAAATAGAGACTTATCAAACCCTTGAAAAAACTTTCTAACTTGAAAAATAGAGACCAAAAAAAAGCAGGAAAAAAAAACTTAGAAAAGAAACAGTACTAATAAAATCTCTTCAGTCATTATGATTAGTATCAGAGAAAGCATGCCACTGTGAAGCTACTATACAGAAGAAATAACCAGAAAACAAACAAGACTCTTAGATATCAAAAACTACAGAGGATTAAAAGTTGAAAAAAAATCTTAGAAGGTAGAATGAACAGTATCTTTTCAGAGTGAGAAAAACGTTCTAAAATTTGGATTGTGGTGATGGTTGTACAACTTTGTAAATACACGTAAATCTATTAAATCATAAACTTTAAAATGGGTGAATTTTATGGTATGTGAATGGTCTTTCAATAAAGCTGTTTTTTGAAAAAAGGAGAACAAGACAAAGATAAGGAAAACAGGAAAGGATAAGAAAATAAGATAATCATTTCAGGAAATCCAATATCTAAGTAAGGGAAGGTTTTGGACAGAAAAAAAAAGCCATTTGGAACATTACCAACAAATTAGCTTAACAAAATTTCCTAGATTAAAGGACATGAGTTCCCAGGTTGAAAGGGTTTAATGAATATCTACGACAACAGACAAAAACAGACCCACACTAAGGCTTATCATCCAAAAAATTTCAAAACTCTATGGACAAAAAGTTAATCCTCCATGTTTCCATATTTTTAAAAAAACAGGCTACACAAAAAACAAGAATCAGAATGTCATCAGACTTCTCATCAGCAACACTGGAAGTCAGAAGACAATGAAATGACACTTTCAAAATTCTCAAAGGAAATTACTTCCAGCTTCAAATTCTAAACTCTATGAAACTTAATCATGTCAGAATTAAGACATTGTCAGAAATACCCAGTCTCAAAATAACTGACCTCCCACATATCGATTCTAAACAAGCAAAATGAGAAAACAATTAAAAGAAGGACATATGAGATGCAGGAAACAGGAAATCCAAAAAAGGAGACATGAAGCAAGTTGTGAAAATAATAATGAAGAGCAATTCCAGGATAAGAGCTGTGTACCAGATGCAGAGGTAACCAGTTCAGACTGGAGCCAGTTAGGAGGAGAGATTTCCTTAGAAATACCTTGGGAGGTATTCTTGGAAATGCTTTGGGAAATATCTTGGGAGGAGGTTAAGATTGGCAGAGAGTATGAGGTTCCATTAATGTAAGTACAAAGAATAAAGAACAAATGAAAACAAAATACAGGATAATTATTAATGCAAAAAGCAAGTTTTGCAGAAGAAAAATAATCATCTATTACATGGTTGAGCTCCCAATAGTATTATATGAACAACTAAGTATTTGCCAAAGCAAAATTGCAATATAACTGTACTAGGAGAATGGGAAGATGGGAAGGACATATAGATGTGCTAGGGGGAAAAGAAGAAAGGAGAACTAATTATTCATCTTTCATACACAATAGGAAATCAACAATTATTCCTAAAATTGAAAAATCAAGATCAAAATATAGCAAATACAAACACAGTATTTAAAGATATGGAAGTAAAAAAACAAAACAATCCACTAAAAGAACTGAAAGTTGCCTGAGGGAAGGGGAAACAGGAAGTAAGGGAATTTGCCTTAACAAATGTTGAAGAACTATTATGACTCTTTAACTGGCATACAATTGATGCTATTGACACCATTTACTAAAAGATAATACCACTGTCTATCCCTAGACCAATTTTTTTTAGTACACTCCTAATTAATGCTATACATGCATTTTAATAGGCAAACAAAATCAGACCTTCAGAAAATAGAGCAACCTATATAGTAAAGTACCTGACAAGTGTAGAAAAGGCCAGTAGCATACAAAAGGAAAGCGAAACAAAGCGAACCCCAGCCGGTGTAGCAGGAGGACGGCTTGTCATCAACTGCAGTAATTGCTCAGCTTCTTCCTCAGTTGGTCTAAAAAATGAATATATTATTAGGCTTTACTCTTCTTAGTTGAGAGAGGAAGGAAGAAGAAGGGACTTCCCAAACAGTTTAACTTTTCAGATATGAATTCTGATCTTTATAAAGATACCTCATATTTATAAAGTCTTTAAGATCTTAAGTCATTAAAAGCAAAACTGTTGCACTTACAACCAGTGCTTTTCCTCAGATACAAATACACACAATCCTCACTCGGCAGAGTAGTATGGGACCATAAAAATAACCATTCAGGGGTGCCTGGGAGGCTCAGTCGGTTAAGCATCCAACTCTTGATTTCAGCTCAGGTCATGATCTCATGGTTTGTGAGTTCGGGCCCTGCATTGGACTCCACACTGATAGTGTGGAGCCTGCTTGGGATTCTCTCTCTTCCTCTCTCTCTCTCTCTCTGCCCCTCCCCTGCTCACTCTCACTCACATTTTCTCTCTAAAATAAATGAACTTTAAAAAAAAGTGTAAAAAATATATCATAAAACGTCAAAACATTAAAAACCTCCTCTCAGTCATAATACATAGGGAAATGGAAAAAATAGCAAAGTAATATTTACATAGCACTCTGTAATTGAAAATATTACAAACACTGGGAATTAAAGTGTTTTCTTTGTAAAAAAAAATTTGTCAGTAGTTTGAATAGCCCTTGCCTTCTTTTCATTCTATATATCATAATGTGGAGTGAACCTCTTTCTTAATCCTTGATGAATTGTCATAGCCCTTTTTAAGTTTGAATCTGATTCCAACATTTTATTCTTTGTTATGTTCAGTCATGAAAAATCCTTTAAGGTGAAGATTTTTGCCAGCATCACTTCCTCTGGGACTTCATCCTTTTTCCACAATGACTTTCTTCATGCATGTTGACAAGGGCACCTTTACTAAGTTCGTGGGATACATATCTAGTGTTTCTCAAATGGCAGCAGTGTTAACATCATCACAGTCAGCTATTTCTTCTATTTATGTTTGGTTCAAATGTCACTTTCAGTGTTACCACCTTTTGTTTCTTTGCTACATTTTCATCTTTCTTGGCCGATTCCTTCTTTCAATTATTTTCCTCAAATGACACGAGACAAGGTGTCACTGAGAGACAAGGTGACAGTTCAACTATGCATTTTGTTGTATGTTCACCAACCGAATAATAGATTGGCAGTGACCAGTCGCCAACAACTTTAAACGACATGATGTGATTAGTCACTGATCATGATGTACATCTGTTATTTACATAATGACTTGGGCTTGAAGAGCTCTCAGCAAAGTTTGTACTTTATACAATTATTTGGCTAATGTATCATAGTAACTGATACATTAGTTGTTGAGGGAGCAGTGTTATTTAACTAAGCCAACACTAAGTGTGGTAAGTGAAATCCAGACTTATCAGAGACATGCAAAGTGAGGACTGTATATGTAACAATTGAGGACATTACTCAAAAGGATGTAGTGCATTGACTAACTAAGAAATCTTGTGCTTAATAATCACAACATATTGGGGCGCCGGGTGGCTCAGTTGGTTAAGCATCCGACTTCAGCTCAGGTCATGATCTCGTGGTTAGTGAATTCAAGCCCCGTGTTGGGCTCTGTGCTGACAGCTCAGAGCCTGGAGCCTGCTTTGAATTCTGTGTCTCCCTCTCTTTCTGCCCCTCCCCTGCTTATACTCTCTCTCTGTCTCTCAAAAATAAATAAATGTTAAAAATAAATGAATAAATATAATCACAATATATCTATTTTAAATAATTTATGATTTCAGTTGTGAAAGGAAACACAGGAGAGATTTACTTCAACTAGCTACATGGGCTAGGTAAAGCATCACTCACAGATCATTCACTATAGTCATGTCAAGCTGTGTTAAAGTCATACATTTCTTAAACTGCTCTGGCCCTTCCCATATTCACATAATACTATTTACAATCTGACAAAAATAGATGGATACATCCCACCTAGGAATGTTTTTGATATAAGGACTTCATTCTTGATATAAGCCAGCCTGCTACCTAAGCCCATTAGAAAACCCAAATCCTCTGAATAAAAGGCCTTTGGCTCGCTTTCTTGGAATTAAAAACAAGAAAATAAAATAATAAAAAGGTAAAATATCAAATTATTGAATACTTGAGTCCAGCGATCCCCATCAAAGCACAGTACAGACGTAAGAGTGCACTGGCTTTCACAACATGCTCTTCTTTCAGCCCCGAATACACAGACACATTGGGCTCCATCTCCACATCAGCTTCTTCCACAATGCGGGTACTTCTTACTGTGGGAAGAATGCCCATCAACTCCAGAAGAAGCTGCCTTCTCATTTGCCAAAGGACAGAACTACTGGTCTCTCTTTTTCTCTGTAAAAAATATAGAGCATGGAGCACTTACCAAGTCAAAAGGACATTCAAACAAAGCTCCCCAGTTAAACACTTGAAATTGACCCTTTTTTTTTTTTAATTTTTTTTTTTAACGTTTATTTATTTTTGAGACAGAGAGAGACAGAGCATGAACAGGGGAGGGGCAGAGAGAGAGGGAGACACAGAATCGGAAGCAGGCTCCAGGCTCTGAGCCATCAGCCCAGAGCCCAACGCAGGGCTCGAACTCACGGACCGCGAGATCGTGACCTGAGCCGAAGTCGGACGCTCAACCGACTGAGCCACCCAGGCGCCCCGAAATTGACCCTTTTGAAGAGCCTGTTGTAACTGTAGAATCTCATTTTAACCAACTGATTAAAAACTGAAAATTCACTGATTCATTTGAAGAACACTCTATTCACACTAATCCAGATTGGCTATACAGAAAACACTAAGTTAATGACAATTTGAACTGTAAAATGTCATTTAAATACTTTCAAATACATAATGACTAACTAACAGAGTCATATGTAATACAGTAGAAAGTGCTCACATCTTGGAGACAGGACATCTTGGGTTTAAACAAAGCTTTGCTATTAACTATGTACACTTAACTCTCTGAACTCCAATGTCCTTAATGACAAGGAAATGAATATTAATAATATTTAACTCCTGGGGTGCATGGGTGGCTCAGGTTGAGTATCTGACTCGATTTTGGCTTAGGTCATGATCTCACAGTTGGCATTGGGCTCTGCGTGACACTGTGGAGGCTGCTTGGGATTCTCTCTCTCCCTCTCTCTCTGCCCCTGTCCCACTGGCTCGCTCTCTCTCTGTCTCTGTCTCTCTCTCTCTCAAAATAAATAAGTAAATGCTAAAAAATAATAATAGTAATATTTAACTCCAGGGCTGTTGTAATGAGGAGTTTATAAGTCTATCACCCTCATAGTTCTTGAGGCAGGGATAACATCTTAGTCATCTATTACTTGGCAGGGCCTAACATTGTGCCTGACATATAGCAAGCATACAGTATCTGTTAAATAGATGAAAGAATGAACAAAGGTAACACATATGAAAGCAGTTCTAAATTGTAAAGAACTAGGCAGATGTCAGTTATTATTTTTAAAATGGTTCTAAGTAAAATATGATAAACCTGCTTTAATAACATTAGCTTCAAATAAGAAAAATTTACTGCACATAAAGGACAATCACAAACAAGAGGAGCATACCAAAGTGCTTAACACAGTGCATATAGAAGGTACGCAATAAATGTTAACTTCCCCTTAAAAATCAAGGCTTAAAACTAGTTCTCAAATGGGCTAGAAATAAAGTAGAACTTGTCTACAGAAAAGTATGGTGAGCCAGCAGCATAAAAAATAGGCTAGTGGGAACACCTGGATGGCTTAGCCATTTAAGCATCTGACTCAATTTCAGCTCTGGTCATGTTCTCACAGTTTGTGAGTTTGAACCCTGCACTGGACTCTGCAATGATGGTGTGGAGCCTGCCTGGGATTCTCTCTTTCCCTCTCTCTCTCAAAAGCAACAAATAAACTTAAAAAATATATAGGCTGGAGGACTAAGCAGTACATATGCTACCGTCTAATTCATTGACATCAACAAGATAAAAGTCAGTCTGCATAGATTCCTTCATAGAGATTCTTTTCAGAGTTACCATGAAATGTTCTTTGAAAAAGTGAAATATTTTGCAACTTAAAAACTGTTGCAAAATATAATATATATTCATCAATAGATGAATGAAAAAATAAAATGTAGTATGTACATACAATGGAATATTATTCAGCCTTGAAAAGGAAGTGCTGATTCATGCTACAACATGCATGGACTTTGAAAACATAGAACAAGCCAAACCTAAAAAGAGAAATATTGTGTGACTCCACTTATATGAGGTACCTAGAATAGTCAAATTCATAGAGGCAGAAAGTAGAAAGAAGTTATCAGGGGCTGAAAGAAAGGAGAAATAGGGAATTATTGTTTAATGGGTACAGAGTTTCTGTTAGAGATGATGAAAAAGTGCTGAAAATGAAGAGTGGTGATGGTTGCAATATATTGTGAATGTAATTAATGCCACAGAACTATACACTTAAAAATGATTAAAACAGTAAATTTTATATCATGTATATTTTACCATAATAAAAAAAGATACATATTAAAATTATAGACTATAATAACAACTTATTTTGATGACCTATTCTCATGGATCTGTCCCAGAACCCTAGAGATTCCCAAAACTCTTTCAGAGTCCAGAGGTTAAAAATATCTCCTTAAACATTATTTGCCTTTTCTACCCTCATTTTCTCACAAGCGTACAACACAGTTTTCCAAATGTTCAACTAAGCCAGACATTAAAGAGATTTGCAAACATATAAAACAATACACTTCTCACTAAGTTTTTTTTTTTAATATGGTTATTTTTCATTAAAAATATGTTCACATTTAATAGGGTTATTATTAAAAAGTTATTTTTGCCATTTTTAAAGAATTAGGTAAGTATTTCATAATCTTCAGTTTTATTTCTAATATCATGAATATCAATAGTAAAAAAGCACATAAATAAAAGCCCTTTGGTACCTTCAGTGATTTAAAATGTCAGGAGGTCCTAAGACTAAAAGTGTGAGAAGCACTGGTCTAATGACATCATTCTAAAAGTGTTTCTTCCTCTTTTACTAGTTGCCAAAATATCCTGATTCCTAGCCTATAAATATTATTTTTTTATTTTTTATTTTTTAAAATTTACATCCAAATTAGTTAGCATATAGTGCAACAATGATTTCAGGAGTAGATTCCTTAGTGCCCCTTACCCGTTTAGCCCATCCTCCCTCCCACAACCCCTCCAGTAAACCTCACTTTGTTCTCCATATTTATGAGTCTCTTCTGTTTTGTACCCCTCCTGTTTTTATATTATTTTTGTTTCCTTTCCCTTATGTTCATCTGTTTTGCCTCTTAAAGTCCTCATGAGTGAAGTCATATGATTTTTGTCTAATTTCTCTAATTTCACTTAGCATAATACCCTCCAGTTCCATCCACGTAGTTGCAAATGGCAAGATTTCATTCTTTTTGATTGCCGAATAATACTCCATTGTATGTATATGTGTGTGTGTGTGTGTGTGTGTGCGTACACACACATACATATATATATATATATATATACACACCACATTTTTTTTTATCCATTCATCCATCGATGGACATTTGGGCTCTTTCCATACTTTGGGTATTGTTGATAATGCTGCTATAAACATGGGGGTGCATGTGTCTCTTTGAAACAGCACACCTGTATCCCATGGATAAATGCCTAATAGTGCAATTGCTGGGTTGTAGGGTAGTTCTAATTTTAGCCTATAAATATTTTTAATCTCACCTGCTGTCCATTTCGGATAAAAGTTCCAAACCAAGTCCGGACTTTTGCATTTGTTCCAAGAAGCAAACCACTAACAAAACAAACCAAGTCACTCACTCCATCTTCACTAGCTTCATTTTTAGTATGATCCAATGTCAAAGCCACTCCAAGGCCTGGCAAGTGACATTCTTCTACCTAACACAGCAAAGAAAACAAACTGAACTCAATCTCATAAGGAAAAGAGCCGGGACACTTCAGTGTTTAGATGTTTTAAAGCTTTTAAAGTTTAGAGGAGGACATATCACAAAACACAAAAACCCAGAAAGGAAAGTAATTCCAAATCTCTACAAGATTCTCAAATCATCTTGGGAAAGTTCCTGGTCATAATACAAAGGCTTCTGTCTTATAAAAATAATATCTCTTACCACCATGCCTCGGACCTTGAGGGCCTGAGAAGGATTCATTTTACATAAGAAGCGTAGGGCATCTGTCCTGCGCCTTCCTCCAAGACTTTCCTCATCTTGTCGTTCTCCATTTTTTATGAGACCCCTACAAACTGAACATTTAATACCCTCTATTACTTTAAGCTTTTAAGTAGAATGTTAAAAAGAATTTCTTCAGTCTTTGAATTAATCATTTATGCGGAATAGACACTATAGAAGAAAATCATCAGGGAATTTGAAAGCATAGCAAAAGAAACTGGTCAAAATAAAGCAAAGAGTGAAAAGAGACAAAATGAACAGTGACCTGTGGTGCAATACCAAGTAGTCAAATATAATTAGGGTCTCAGAAAGAAAAACTGAATGGAAAACAAAAATATATTTGAAGAAATTTTTCTGAATTTGATAAAAACTATAAAACCAGAAGTTCAATAAACTTCAAGCAGGATAAACACAAAGAAATAATATTGAGATCCATCATAAGCAAATTTCTGAAAACCAGTGGAAAAGAGAAAATCTTAAAAGCAGCCACAAAGAAAAGACAAATAAAAGCAGCCAGAGGTAAACAGAAACATATACAGAGCAACAGAAATCAAAACTACCACAGACAATATAACAACATCTTTAAAGAGCTAAAAGAAGGGGAGGGGCACCTGGTTGGCTCAGTTGGTTAAGCATCCAACTTCAACTCAGGTCATGATCTCACAGTTCGTGGGTTTGAGCCCCACGTCAGGCTCTGTGCTGACAGCTCAGAGCCTAGAGCCTGCTTCGGGTTCTGTGTCTCCCTCTCTCTCTGCTCCTCCCCTGTTCACACTCTGTCTCTCTCTGTCTCTCTCAAAAATAAATATTAAAAAAAAATTTAAACCCAACAACAATAAAGAAATGTAAATGCCAAGAAAATAATTAAGCAAAGACATAAAGCTAATATGACAGTAGTTGAGATTAAATGGAATCCCAAAAAATTTCAATCCAAAGGAAGAAAGGAAAAGAAGAAAAAGGAAGCAAATAACAAGATGATACACTTAAATCTAACTACCACAATAATCACATTGAATGATCTACATAAATGGTCTAAATACTCCAAAAGCAGAGACTGCAACTAAGTTTTTTTAAAAAACAAGATTCAACTATACTTGTCTATAAGAAACCCACCTTAAAGATAGACTTTTTTTTAATTTTTTTTATACATTTATTTATTTTTGATAGACAAAGGGAGACAGAGCACAAGTGAGGAAGGGGCAGAGAGAGAAGGAGACACAGAATCCGAAGTAGGCTCCAGGCTCTGAGCTGTCAGCACAGAGCCTGACGTGGGGCTCGAACTCACAAACCGCGAGATCATGACCTGAGCGGAAGTCGGACGCTTAACCAACTGAGCCACCCAGGTGCCCCAAGATACAGATTTTTTTAAAGATGGATATATACCATACAAACACTAATTGTAAGCTGCTATGACTGTATTAATGAAGTACACTTCAAAAGAAGGTATATTACCAAGGATAAAGAAGAATATTTTATAATGAAAAAGGCTTAATTCATCATAATGATATAACAATCCTAAATGTACATGGACCCAATCATAGCTTCAGAATTAATGAAGCAGGGCTTCTGGGTGGCTCAGTTGGTTGAGAATCCAATTCTTGATGTCATCTCAGATCATGATTCCAGGGTGGTGGGATTGAGCCCCTCACCAGGCTCTGCGCTGAGTGTGGAGTCTGCTTAAGATTCTTTCTCTCCCGGGGGGTGCCTTTCTCTCACGGGGGGTGCCAGTTGGTTGAGCGTCTGACTTTGGCTTAGGTCATGATCTCGCAGTTCACAGGTTCAAGCCCCGTGTCGGGCTGTGTTCTGATGGCTCAGAGCCTGGAGCCTGCTTTGGATTCTGTGTCTCCCTCTCTCTCTGCCCCTTCCCAGCTCATGCTCTGTCTCTCAAAAATGAATAAGCATTAAAAAAAAATTTTTTTTTAAAGATTCTTTCTCTCCCGGGAACCTGGGTGGCTCAGTCTTTAAGCTGACTTCAGCTCAAGTCATGATCTCACAGTTCATGAGTTCAAGTCCCACGTCGGGTAAGCTCATGCCCCACTTCAGGTGAGCTGGAGCCCCGCTTCAGGGGAACACAAGACCTGCTTTGGGTGAGTCCCACTTCTCTCTCTCTGCCTCTGCCCCTCCTGGGATTCTCTCTCTCTCTGCCCCTCACTCACTTATACCCTCTCTCTCTAAAAAAAAAAAAAAAAAAAGATTCTCTCTCTCTCTTCCTCCCCAGCCCGCATGCACACACTCTCTCTCTCAAAATAAAAAATAAAATAAAATATTTTTTAAAAATTGGTGAAGCAAAAACAAGATGAAAGTAGACATAGACAAATCCACAATTATGTTTGGAGACGTCAACATTCCTCTCTTAGTAACTGATAAACAATACAGACAGAAAATCAACAATAAGACAGTTTTTACAAAGAACTTTTACATACCTTATGATATATTCAATAAATCTCTTGGAAATATAAGAGAGGGGTACCTGGATGGCTCAGTCACTTAAGCATCTGACTTTGGCTCAGATCATGATCTCATCCTGCATCAGGCTCCCTGCTGTCAGTGCAGGGCCGGCTTTGGATCCTCAGTCCCCCTCTCTCTCTGCCCCTCCCCTGCTTGTGTCTCTCTCTCTCTCAAAAACAAACATTAAAAAAAAATGTAAGGGAAATGTTATTATTAATATCTCATTTTATAGAATGGAAGTATCTTGATGGAGATTACACAAAAAGTGAGTGACAAAACTAGAAATTACAACCGCCAGATCCAGTGCTTTTTCCTCTTTGGCTCCCAATTCACAACCTTGCTCAATGAATGTTTTTATTTTAATATCACACAGATCCAAACAATGTTCAATCAGTAGTAGTTTGAAACAGAGGTGGAAATTTTAGTTGATTTTCTGTTTTGACTCTATCCTTTTCTGTAAATTGACAACAATAAGGCTAAAAACCAAAGGGTTTGATTGCTGCTATTTCTGATTACTTATGCCTTGTATTGTATTCTGGCTAGTTCACAGACATGTCTTCTTCCCACTGCTCCATAAGCATAGGGCTATATCTTCTAGTTCTTTAGTATTTTTTACTGTCCTATTATTGCACTGGTGACTAAGGGCAAAAAAAAAAAATTTTGGGTTGCATTCTTTTTTTTAAGTTTATTTCAAGAGAGACAGAGACATTGTGAATGAGGGAGGGGCAGAGAGAGGGGGAGAAAGAGAATCCCGAGCAGGCACCATACTGTCAACACAGAGCCCAATGCAGGGCTCAAACACAAAACCGTGAGATCATGACCTGAGCTGAAACCAAGAGCTGGATGTTTAACCAACTGAGCCACCCAGGTACCCCTATTGCATACTTACCATATTTAAATTGATAATCTCAAAACAATTTTGAAATCTTCTAAACCCAATACTTCTACAATGAATACTCACTAATAAACTTTCCAGAGATAAAATCTCAAATGAAAGCCCATAAATATTTCTTTGTAGCTCAAAAAATAGGTCTTGAACCTACACCAGCAAATCTCTTCAATATCCTATTTTAAAATTATGTTTTACCTTCATTAAAACTATCAGGAACATTGGCCACCAACAGACATAAGAACCAAGCACCATTTCTAACATGTAGCAAAGCTTCAGCTACATCCACTATAGGAAGCAGAGAAGGGAGCTCTATAAGAAAACAAAATCAACGTTACTAAGGAGTGATATTTCACAAACATCATTTAAGAGCAATAAATTTAGGGGCGCCTCAGTTGCTCAGTTGGTTGAGCGTCTGACTTTGGCTCAGATCATGATCTCACAGTTCATGAGTTCGAGCCCCGCAGTGGGCTCTGTGCTGACAGCTCCCAGCCTGGAGCCTGTTTCAGATTCTGTGTCTCCCTCTCTCTCTGCTCCTCCACCACTCACACTGTCTCTCTCTCCTTCAAAAATAAATAAACATTAAAAAAAAAAAAAAAAAAGAGCAATAACTTTAGGGGGAAAAAAGCAATAAATTAAGGTACTTTCTTTTCACAGTCCAGAACAAACTGTCCAGCCACATGTGGCTATTTAAATTTAAATTAATTGGTGCACCTGGCTGGTGCAGTCCATAGAGCACAAGACTCTGGATCTCAGGGTTGTAAATTCGAGGCCCACAATGGGTAGAGAGAGTACTTAAAAATAAAACCTTTTCAAAAACAAATAAATGGATAAATAAGCTTAAATTAATTAAAATTAAATAAAATTAAAAATAGCTCAGTTACACTGGCTACATGTCCAGTAAACCGTAACTACATGTGACTAGTGGCTACTGTATTAGAAAGCACAATATAGAACAATGCCACTGCTACAGTCGGCAGTGTTGGTCAAGAGTTACTTGCATGAAAATCTTTGCATTTTTATGTCCTCCACCTTTTTAATCCCATTCAAAATTAGTAAACTGAAATATTTTAATCCTCCCACAGGCATTGTCGTAACTTTTAGCTTTTTATATTCCACTTATCAATTTACCCTTTGCTTTTTTCACTTACATATTATGACCATCTTCAAAAATCATTAAATTTCTTCAAATACACTCTGTTAATGGCTGCATAACATGTCATACTATGGATATAATATAATTTACTAAATCATTGTCCTATTATTTGCCACTTTTATCTTAATGTTTTAAGGTATATTTTTATAAAATATGTAAAATAACACAATATTCAAAGTTAAGAAGTTACACAGTATCATATAACAAGAAACTATATTTGTAATGTATCTTAGTAGTCATTACCTGCTTGTAAAATACAAAGTACATCTGCAGCTTCCTCCAAATAGACTGGACTCTCAAATAGCTCAGATGACTTAAAAAAAAATTCTCCACTGGACTCAGACACCTTAAAAAAGAAAAACAAATAAAAGAAATGATGAACTCTATTAATTTCAGATAAGCCCTCACTATTTTTATAATTATCGTTGAGCTTACAGATCATGTCTCTTAATATGTCATTAATATACTTGCAGCAGAATATGCAGTATTGGATAAATTTGAGCCAATGTAATCACAATTAGTCACATTAATTATTATTCAGACATGGCAATCTGGGTCTCAATAATTTATTTCTATATAAATATTTGGAAACATCTGGAATTAAAGACAAGCCAAACAAATGAACTAGGAATGCCACCTACAAAAGTTGCAGCTCAATAAAAGGCAAAAAACAGTAAACTTAAAGCAGTATAACAAATATAAATGATGTTCAATTCCAAATGAACTGCAGGAAAACCAAAAAATAAAAATGTAGGTCAACAGAAGTACCCAACTTTTTAAAAAATATCCTACAGCAGTTTCATCACACTTTCCATTTGCTACAGAGTTCTGAACTGAAAAACTGGAAACCTCCCAGAGGACAAAGATCACTTATTTTACTAGAGCCATCAAGTTAGGTATTAAGAAAAAGATGTAGGGAAAATATTGATTGAATTAAGACTATTAGGGGCACCTGGGTGGCTCAGTCAATTAAGCATCCGACTTCAGCTCAGGTCATGATCTCCAGTTTCGTGAGTTTGAGCCCCGCATCGGGCTCTGTGCCAACAACTTAGAGCCCGGGAGCCTGCTTTGGATTCTGTGTCTCCCTCTCTCTCTACCCCTCCCCCCTCTCTCAAAAATAAACTTAAAAAAAAAAATTAAAAAAAAAATTAAGACTATTAGTATAGAAGAGAGTAGAAAGAAATAATTGTAATAGAAAAAACATTTTTTAAAAAATTTCTAACATATACTGGAATTTAAAAAAACAAATAAATTTTTAAAAATAAAAAAATAAAGGGGCGCCTGGGTGGCTCAGTCGGTTAAGCGGCCGACTTCAGCTCAAGTCATGATCTCACGGTCTGTGAGTTCGAGCCCCGCGTCGGGCTCTGTGCTGACAGCTCAGAGCCTGGAGCCTGTTTCAGATTCTGTGTCTCCCTCTCTCTGACCCTCCCCTGTTCATGCTCTGTCTCTCTCTGTCTCAAAAATAAATAAACATTAAAAAAAATTAAAAAAATAAATAAATAAATAAAAAATAAAAAAATAAAAAAATAAAGATTTCTAACATATCTCTTTTTTTTTTCTTTTTTTTTTTTTTTCTAACATATCTTAAAAACTATCCAAAACTGACTAACTGTACCACCCACCACCACCAGTATTTTCTCTGGAAATAGAATTTAGAGGGTTTGGGTCCACAATGTATAAAACTAAACATATTTTTAGAAAAAAAATTTTTAAAAAAATTTGTTTAAGTTTATTTATTTTTGAGAGAGAGAGAGCAAGCAGGGGAGGGGTAGAGAGGGAGACACAGAATTCGAAGCAGGCTCCAGGCTCTGAGCTGTCAGCACAGAGCCCAACATGGGGCTTGAACTCACGAACTGCACAATCATGACCTGAGCCAAAGTCAGACACTTAACTGACTGAGCCATCCAGGAGCCCCAGAAAAAAAGTTTTTTTAAGTTTTTTTTTTTTTTTGACAGAGAGAGAGAGTATGCACATACATGTGCACAGAAGTGAGAGAGGGGCGGGGGGGGGGGGGGCGGGGGGAGAGAATCATAAGCAGGCTCCAAGCTGTCAGTGCAGAGCCCTATAGAGGGCTCAGTCTCAGGAACCGTGAGGTCATGACCCGAGCCAAAATCAAGCAACAGATGCTTAACTGACTAAGCCACCTAGGCACCCCAAAACTAAACTTTATTATAAACAAATTGACCTTGAAATTCTAACAGTAAAGAACTTTTGCCTCTGAAACTCTGGGCTTAAGATATGAGCCATCTTAATATAAAGATCCTGTTGAAATAGCCAAATTATGGAAAGAGCCTAAATGTCCATCAACTGATGAATGTATAAAGAAATTGTAGTTTATATACACAATGGAATACTACTTGGCAATGAGAAAAAATGAAATATGGCTTTTGTAGCAACGTGGATGGAACTGGAGCGTGTTATGCTAAGTGAAATAAATCATAGAAAGAAAGATACCATATGTTTTCACTCTTATGTGGATCCTGAGAAACTTAACAGAAGACCATGGTGGAGGGGAAGGAAAAAAAAAAATGTTAGAGAGGGAGGGAGCCAAAGCATAAGAGACTCTTACAAACTGAGAATAAACTGAGGGTTGATGGGGGTGGGAGGGAGGGGAAAGTGGGTGAAGGGCATTGAGGAGGGCACCTGTTGGGATGAGCACTGAGTGTTGTATGGAAACCCATTTGACAATAAATTTCCTATTTAAAAAAAAAAAAAAAAAGAAATCACATATATTTTATATTTATGCTGTATAATATTTTATGAGGGAAATTACATCCTATAAAGGTATTATCAAATTTGGTAATTTGTACAAGTCTTGAGCTACGTACCCTTCTAAATATCAAAAAGGCATTATATGGAATCCATACAGAAAAAAAACCCTACAATAGAAAATTCATCATAGGTATAAATGAGAAAAAATAGTAGTTAGAGAAAGAAAGCCTTTAAGGTAAGCATTTAATATCTTTTTAAGCCTTTTGGGGAGCCTGGGTGGCTCAGTCAGTTAAGCATCTGACTCTTGATTTTGGCTCAGGTCATAGTCTCAAGCCCCACCTTGGGCTCTGTTCTGACATCACAGATCCTGCTTGGAATTCTCTCTCCCTCTCTCTCTGCCACTCCAAAATAAGTAAATAAACTTAAATATTTTATATATATATCCATAAGTTTATTTATTTGTATATTATTATATTACTTATATAATAATATAATTATACATTATATATAATTATATATTATATACATTATATTCTATTATTATATAGTATTATATAATTATTATATTATTTATATATATATTAATATATACCCCTTTAAGCCTTTCAAAGGAAAACACAAAACAAATAGAAATATGTGTAGAAGAGGGGCGCCTGAGTGGCTCAGTCGGTTAAGCGGCCGACTTCGGCTCAGGTCATGATCTTGCAGTCCGTGAGTTCGAGCCCCGTGTCGGGCTCTGTGCTGACAGCTCAGAGCCTGAAGCCTGTTTCAGATTCTGTGTCTCTCTCTCTCCCTGACCCTCCCCTGTTCATGCTCTGTCTCTCCCTGTCTCAAAAATAAATAAAACATTAAAAAAAAAAAAAAAAAAAGAAGTATGTGTAGAAGAGTATACAACCTGCCTGCCTTCTTGCTTGTGTTTCTACTTTTTATGTGTAGACATCAAATCATGCATATTTTGAGGTGTGATTAAAATAAATGCCTCTTGGAGTTCCTGGGTGGCTCTGTGGGTTGAGCATCTGACTCTTCGTTTCAGCTAAGGTCATGATCCCAGGGTCATGGAATCCAGGCAGTGTTGGGCTCCACGCTAAGCGTGGAGCCTGCTTAAGATTCTCTTTCTCTCTCCCTCCCTCTGCTCCCTTCCCCTACTTACTCTCTCTTTCTCTCTCTCTCTAAAAAATTTTTTTAAAAATGCACCTTGTTCATAATTGCCAACAGCTCACTAAGCACAAGACGCAATCGACGAGGTGAATCACTGTGTTCAAACTCTAATGTCAGTCCATGCTGAAGCTGTGATACCAGGATGCTCTCTCCACTGCCTCCTCCAAGTTTATGCCTAATAAAGCACAAATGTGTACAACAATTATGAGAACACTGGCACAAAAATAGCATAAAATTATCTTTTGTTGAAATAATCTACAAAAGAATGTATGAATTATTTTCATACATTTCATGAAAATAATACTTCTGAAATACTATTTAGTTTGCCTATTTCAGGGATTCACAACCTATATAAAGACACCAGCTAATAGTTAACACCCACTTACATGAACAGTTGCTCACTCTTGGATTCACAATAAGCAGGAAAGGACCAAACAACTGCCCAGAATTTGGGAAAATCAATATAAGCTTAAAAAGCCTCCCAGGTGACTCCAGTAAATACTTCTACTTTTAGGGGAACTTACCCTACCCACTTCCCACTGAGACCAACTGGCCTATTCAGTTTAGCATGTATACAATATGTGTAGCCAAAATTCTCTACACATTTTAGAATATGGAATTCTAGAATTTTAACTATAAATAGAAAAGAACTAAGTAAAATGCTCTCCAAAGTTCAGATTCTCAATCTTTTCTGGGGAAGTGCATCCAATAAAAAGTCCTAAAATCTCCAAAAAATATTTGACTCCCTCTTCTTTGACAAATCTGAGTAAATCCCAGTCCACATATTATATAACACAACATTACCTAAGCTGCTGTTCTTTGCTGGCATCCTGTTCTAAAGCATGAAAGTCCACTGACAACAATGCAACAATAGAGTTGACAGCTTCCACTCCAGACAGAAGACGAAGGATGAGTTTTTTATCTTGAGCCCAGCTCTGGCTCTGGTCAGCAGGAGCACAAAGTGCCATTCGCACCAAGCAGGGCAGAAGAAGTCTCAATTCTGGATCACTTAAAGATGCCAACCGAACAACATCCACTTTCTGCATTGCCTCAAAAGCAAAAGGGCTGACAAATTGAAGGCTTGTACACTCAGCCATTATCACTGTTGATCCTAATGGTAAAAAAAAAAAAAAACGAAAGTAGGTGTATAACTCCTACATGTATGAATGCCCCTCTTTTTAAAAACCCTAAGAAGTGTGGTCTATCTTTAATATGCCTCTATGTTGTCTATGTTTCAGGCACATGTGAAGGCTCCCTATGTTTTTACTCCCACCTAGAAAATGAAAAAGAAAGCAGAGTATATTAACATTTCTTCCAGCCCTCGGGATCTTCTAATACTTATTTTGCAAAGAAGAAATATGAAGCCCAGAGAGATTAGGTAACAGACATATAATGATTACTACTAGTGGCAAAATCCTAGGCTGAACCCTCATCTATTAAATCGCAGTCCAAGACTTTCTCCACTGCATCAATCATCTGAGCGCCGCAATGCAAATAAAAGTAGTATAGTTAAGAAGAATGTGTTCCTCGTCCATATCTCTTTAGCTTCTTATGCCTATCCAACCAATGTAAAAAACTTACTCTTCTCTTTCCCACCCTCCACCAGTCAATAAATGCACTGCTAAATCTCACTAGGCAGAAGCAATGCCAGACTCAACGTCCTCAAGGCCATAACACTATCCTAATGTCCCCTGGGTTGCTTGGTAAAAAATTGCTGTGGAGCTACAATTAGCTATGGGAGAAGGATGAGTTCCACTTGAGCACTTCTCTTATCTTCACTAATCAGAAGCTTAAAAAAAAAAAAAAAAAAAAAAAAAAAAAAGGCAGGGAGCAGGTGGCCAAAGCCATCCCCTCCAATCCATCAGACTAGCAAAATCATGGGTTAACAGAGTCGTGGGCAGAAACGCTACTTTGTTTTTAAACAAGAGGAGCTGGCCTTTTAACACAGGGGCGGGCTGAGGGAGCAGTGGCGCCAAGCAAGACCGGTGTGTGTTCACAGGTCTCGCCCTCAGCGTAACGAGAACCAACCAGTCCCCCTGGCAGAGAAATGGAAGGCCAGTGACCGACGTGGACCGGAGAACGAGCTGAGGCCTGAGAAACGGAAGCTTCATACCTCAAGATTTACCCTCCAACCTCCCGGGACTCAACACCGATTCCGCGCCCTACAGGCGGGACACGGTAGAAATCGAGAGCGCGGCCCAAAGTTGGGCCTAGGCGAAAATCCGCATTCGCCAAACCCAGCTGTGCCCTGAATCGACACAGGCACCAAAAACCCAGACGCCGGGACCAATGGGGTCGGCAGTGCGATAGGGCTGGATGGGGACACCGCACAAAGGCAGAAACCGCACTGAAGGGAGGGGAAAGCGGAGGGGACTGTTTCAACCTGCACCCAGCACCTTCATTCATCCCCAGCGTCTGGCTCCCGTCGGCCACCGTACTGGACTGAGAGGAAGGCTGTCTGCAAAGGAAACCCAGAGACGTCCGCGCTGATGCAACGGTGCGCGTGCGCGGTCCCACCTCTTCCTTCCCGTCCCCTTAACTGCATTCCCGAAGATTTAAAATGCTGCTTTCAGTTTCTTCTTCCAAAATCTATCACTTTTATCCTTTCCGATTAAATCTTTAAGCCCCTCTGACCTGCAGTTTCATCTTCACAGGATTTTTGTGGCACTTGAATGACATAACGTATGTAAAAGAAACGTTAAAGTTGTTTCCGCCATCCTTTGACCGGAACGCTAATGACTGCACCCTTCTTTCTGTCCCTGCCTATGCCTCCCTAGCACTTAAGCTCTGGAATCGTGGGATTTATAGGCGAATTTAAAAATTAACCTTTTCCTGATCTTTCTTTCGCTCTTGACCTCATACCCTCATAGTCACAAGTGAAACATCTTAGTTTCGGGTTTCTATGCCTTCGGGTCCGGGGTTGGGGCATGGGCAAAATGGGTGAAGGGAAGTGGGAGGTACAGGCTTTTAGTTATGGAATGAATAACTAACTCCCTTACAACATAGAGATTATAGTCAATGGTATTGTAATAGATGGTAGCTACACTTATGGTGAGCCTAGAGTATAACATAGAGTTGTCCAATCACTATATTATACACCTGAAACCAGTGTACCATTGTGTGTCAACTATACTTCGGTTTAAACCAGAACAAAAAACTCAAGGTCCATAGACCTTTAGAAAGTGGTGGATGGGGTTTCAAGAATTCCCTGGAATCTGAAAAATTGTGTGTGCTTGGCACTTCTGGAAAGAGGACCCAAAACTTCCAACAAGTTTTCAAATAGAGTCTAAGCAGAAAAGATTAAAAACTAGTCTCTGTATATTTTCATACTATTTCTAGTTTCCGATTTAAGCAATGTGCATGTATCACCTGCTTACCAAATACTGTGCTACAAGCTGGGAGCAAAAATATTTTACAGAGAGAAATACAGCCTCATACTATATAGTTTCCAAGATTTCACAGAGTACTAATCTCCTAATAAAGTCTGCTTTCAGACTTTCTCTTCTTTCAACAAAGGAAGAAGAGAACTAATGTGTGTTTCATTGTTTCTCAAACTTATATCCACCTGACCTACAGTTTCACATTGTGACCCAGGACACACATGCTCATATATGCCCACATTTAAAAGGAACAAAGTTTTTATGAAATAACACATACTACATGTTATATGTTCTATTTCACTTCTTTAAATTACTGGTCACAGGGCACATGACTGGCTCAGTTGGTGGAGCATACGACTCTTGATCTCGGGTTTGTTAGGTTCGAGTCCTACATTGGGTGTAGAGATTACTTAAAAAGAAAATCATTAAAAAAACGTTTAATTGCTGGTCACTACACACTAAAATTGATTTCACAGTCTATTCGGTCACAAATTGTACAACATTGTCATTTTTAAGCTGATACTTATTGAACACTTGCTAGGCACTAGTATTTTATATCTGTTACCTGATCTAATTATCTGAGGTAGGGAACAGTCTCTATTTTATAATTGTGGGGAAATTGAGACTGAGACAGAGGTTAAACAATTTAATCTCCCTGGATGGTCTTTTCACAGGAGGAGTATGAAGAGAATTCATGGTTTGGGGGATGAATAAGGGGAGAAAGGGGATGTGAACTAAGTGATTTTTAAGATCTCCTCCAATTCTAGGTGTGCCTGGGTGGCTCAGTCAGGTAAGTGTCTGACTTTGGTTCAGGTCATGATCTCTCAGTTCATGAGGTCGAGTTCGAGTCCTGCATCAGGCTCTGTGCTGACAGCTCAGAACCTGGAGCCTGCTTTAGATTCTGTGTCTCCCAATCTTTACAGTCTCCCTCTCTCTTTGTCCCTCCCCTTCTAGTGCTCTGTTTCTCTCTAAAATAATTAAAAAAAAAAAAATTTCTTCCAACTCTACTTACAATCCTGTAATCACTAATGAAGAAACAACTTACAGATCTGTCTCAATCTAACAGCAAATCACACCCAGCTCAAATAAGATAGCCAGCGTGTAATGGAAATGAATACTGACACTTACCTTCTTCCAAGTCCCCTTCTCCTTGTCTTCCAATTCTTATCTCAGTGAATATCACCACTACCCAGAATTGCTCAAGCCAGAAACCTGGAAGTTACCCTAGGCTCTCGCCTGTTCCACTCATATCCACTTAGTCAAAGTCTTTGAGATCTACATTGTTCACCAGTGAAATCATTTTGACAGCCATACAGAACTCAGTGAAAAAAGATTTACTGATGGACTTTTGAGTTTTAAATCTGCTTTTTCTGAGGTGGTTTCTCTAACTATACTAAAATCAACTTTTAAAGACTTTGCAGCTCAGATGCTTAATTAGATTAAGAACTTATAGAAAAGTAAATAATGCTACAAATTAGCCCTAACATTTAGTTGCCTATAAACCACAAAATGTTTGATTACTAAAGGGGCATATTATGTAATTATGGTGTACACTTTGCGTTTGAGAAAGAAATGTTTGAGAAAATAATCCCCCTTTAAGACCAGTGTGGCACTGAGGCTCATTACCATTTTACTCACAAAGATATTTCTTTTTTAAAAAAGATTTTATTTTTTAAACTAATCTCTACATGCAATATGGAGCTCAAACTTACCACCCCGAATTCAAGAGTTGCATGCTCCACCAACTGAGTCAGTGAGGTTGTCCCCCACATAAAGACATATTTCATCAACTCTATGGTGACTTTTTCACATTTTAACATCTCTGATATTGTGGTGTCTTAAGATCAGTAATGATCTTTTAAATTTGTTTAGTGGTACATATAATGGTGTCTTACAATTACTGGTGTTTAGATTTGATGAAACACGTTGCTTAGTTCCTATTTTTACTTAAGTTAAAAAATAACACTCCTTCCTAAGTGAAGTAAACATTCTCTTCTGACTGGCTTACTATGATTTATCCTTTTCTACTTAACTATTTTTCAGTAAGACTGAGGGAAGAAAAGGAGAAACAAACAGAAAGAAAAAACAATACTATGTTTCAGGCACACTAGGTGCTTTTATGTAGATTATTGCCAAGTAAATGAGCTTCAAGAAATTAGAAGACCTAGGTATTTAAAGGAAGACCAATATTCTTTAGAAATTGACTCATAGAATTTTGGAAGTACAAGGATGTCAGGAGCCATCTAACTCAAATGTTCTCAATATGGAACTCTTTTTATAATTATCCTCAACAGTGTCCTATTTTATCTTGAAATCCCAAAATTTCTTCCATTGTTTCACCCTGTCAAGATCTTTTGGACTCTTCTTTTACACTGGCTATCTGCAAAGCAGATCATCTCTTCATTAATTTTATGGGTAAAATATTGAATGGAATTGGGTCCAGCCAAGATTCTATAGTATGTTAGAGACATCCCTTCAGGTTGATACAGCTCCATCAACAAGCCTTTTTTGGTATGATTGTTCAATTAATTATGAATCATCCCGACTGTTGAAACACTTCCCTGCTTTGGGATAAAGTTCATTTTCCTTAAGGTGGCACTCAAAAGACAGTTTTTCACAGTCTGAATTCTTAGCTCTGGTTTGGATTCCTGCATTATCTATCCCACCATAGTGCCTCTGTTTTAGTCTGTTGGAACTGCTGTTTCCCAAATCCTTCATGCTATTCATGGACCTTCTCTCCCACTGTTCCTTCGGTCTGAAATTCCTTTATTCTCTTTATGTAGTACCTCCTATGTATCCTTTAAGTCTCACTTCCAGTGTTCCCTTGCTAAGAAATCTTTCCCAGACAAACCGCCTATCTCTTAAAGTATCCCTCTTCGATATTCTCGATATTCTCAAGGCTCCCTTTACTTCGTTCCATCATAGCACATCACACATTGTACTACATTGTTAAAATTTGTTTCTCCTACCTTTCCAAAGTAAGTACTTGGAGGGCAGGAACTAAAGTATGGTACTTAATACTGGTTTGTTGAATTAATGATTTAAGTGTAACAATACCATGAAACCTTATTAAATAACCTGAATGTCCATTTCCATGATCTGTTTATTAATGCTGTCAAAATAAAATGTAGATTGATACAAGAAGCTATTCCTTCTTGTATATGCACTACATTGTTGTTCTTATCACTCTAGAGGGCTTATGGAACTAATTATGTATACGCATGTATGTTTCTCAGCAGATTGATGGCTAAAAGTCAAAGGTGTGTATCTCATGACTAGTGTAAACAGTCTATTAAATAGTGCTTTAGTGGAACTATGCTGGTCTCTAATGAACTTGTTCATAAAGTGAAATAAATTATTAGTAGTTTCTAGGACATAACATTTGAGAGAGAAAGAGAGAGAGAGAATGGGTAGGGCAGGGGCAGAGAGAGAATCCCAAGCAGGCTCCTTGCTGTCCAGCACAGCCCAGTTTGGGGCTTGAATTCGCTAACCCTGAGATCATGACCTGAGCTGAAAGCCAAGAGACAGACACTGAGCTTCCAAGGCACCCCATCTTTTTAAAAATTTAAAAACTGAGCAAGTTGTGCATTTTCACTATTCTGGAACCTTTCAGTTTTCCACAGCATTTCTGAAATCATATCTACAAGTTCTTTTAGTACCGAGGATATATTTCCTTTGGACCTGACACCTTTAAATGCTTTAAATCAGTTAAGTATCTCAGATTTTATTTCATCATATGTGTGTTACTTTATGTTTTAGAGCTTAAAGACCCTTCAAGCTGATTTCTTTTTAGTCAGAGTAGGTTAGGACAGAAGGGAGATAAAAATTAAGTATTAAATACTTGATTCTTTGCATTTTTTTCCATGGATGATCTTGCTAGAAACATATTTTAAAAGTCCTGTTGTTGGGGCACCTGGGTGGCTCAAGTCAGTTAAGCGTCTGACTTCACCTCAGGTCACGATCTCATGGTTTGGGAGTTCAAGCCTTGCATTGGACACTCTGCTGTCAGCACAGAGCCCGCTTCAGATCCTCTGTCCCCCACCCCTCACTCTTTCAAAAATAAACATTAAAAATAAATGAGTCCTTTTGTTGTAAGCATTTGGTTTTTTTTTTTTTTTTTTTTGGTCTGGCAGGTCTTAAATCACAACTCTTCTAGAGAACATAGGTATTGTATTAATCATCCCTCACATTTGTATTTTACAAATTTTTTTTTTTATTTTTAACATTTATTTATTTTTGAGACAGAGAGAGACACAGCATGAACAGGGGAGGGGCAGAGAGAGAGGGGAACACAGAATCGGAAGCAGGCTCCAGGCTCTGAGCCATCAGCCCAGAGCCCGACGCGGGGCTCGAACTCGCGGACCGCGAGATCGTGACCTGAGCCGAAGTCGGACGCTTAACCGACTGAGCCACCCAGGCGCCCCTGTATTTTACAAATTTCTATGTTTTATGTAATCCTTTGAGGTTCACAAAGCTAACATTAGGAAGGAGTGGTTACTATTGTGTTCATATACAAATGAACAACTTGAGACCTCAAGAGGTTCAAAGTTTTGTCTGAAGTCACCAGCTAAAAGGTGGCAAATCTGAGAGCACAAGAATACTCATCTAGTGATTGTTTCTACTAATGTGAAAATAGTCCCAAGTAATTAGATTGTACAGTTTCATTTGAATTTTTGCAGAACTCACACTTCAACTAAGTACTATAGTTTGAGGTATTTATCACAAGAAGTCTATTCAAATATTTCAGTGCCCTATTAATGTGCTAGATGTTGTGCTGGATTCTAGATGCATCAGTAAGCAAAACAGACCCAGTTTCTGCCTTCATGAGGTCATTTAGTAGGATCAAACATTCATACAAACTGTGAAAAACACTGTGAAGGCTCCATACAGATTATTACAATAGAAGTAAAATACTAGGGGGGCACCTGGGTGGTTCAGTTGGTTAAGTGTGACTACTGATTTCAGCTCGGGTCATGACCTCATGGTTCGGGAGTTTGACCCCCTCGGGCTCTGTGCTGACAGTGCAGAGGCTGCTTAGGATTCTCTCTCTCTCTGCCCCTCCCCTACTTGTGCTCTCTCGGATAATAAACTTTAAAAAAGTATATTACTAGGGGACCTAGTCTGAGGCAAGGTTGTATGTGGAAAGTTAAGGCAAAAATAACCATGGGGCTTTCAAAGAATTGAAATGGCCTAAGAGGCAAGGAGGAAAACACAGGAAAAAGCCCATTTTGATTCTTGTGGGGAAGGCAGGGGACAGACCATGTTAAGACTTTCGATATTTAGAGGAAGAAGCAGCCATAAAGGGTTTTAGACTAACAAGATTAAAAAAAAAAAAAAAAAAAAAAAAAAAAAAAATCACAGGTAATACAAACTGTGAGACAGAGAATAACTTAAGAAGGTAGAAGTTCCAACACCATATACCTCCTTTTAAAGGATTATTTTTTAAATTTTGCTGGCAAACACTATTTCAAAATGGACACAATTTTGGGGTTTGTCCTTAGTTTAAGTTTGGACAAAAATATTTAAAATGGCTGCTCATACAATATTTTAATGGAGTGTTCATATCTGAAGACTTTTTTATGTTTCAAAAACATTTATGTGATCAAAAAAGTAGGACTGAGCTAAGCTTTAAATATCTGAAGGTAGCTTTGGACTAGAAAAAGGATACCAAACTGATGAGCCTAAAAGGAGTATGTATGTACACATATAACTTTCCTGTATATTAATCACTAATATGGTTAGAAAAATTTTAATAAAATACTTCAGATGGAGATATTAAAAGTACAATTTTTAGGTTACCCTTTTCAACTTACAACAAAAAATACCACTAATTTTTACTTAAGTTTAAGATGGAAATATTTTTAACAAAATGAGACACCACAATGAAGGCTTCATGAATAATTTATTCCATTTGAAGTTTTGTTTTTTGTTTTTTGTTTTTTTTAAAAAGTATAAACCTTTTCATTTCCTCAATCACAATTTGTACAACTCAGTGTTATGGCATTCGGCAGCAATAGTGTTTGTTCCTTATTCTTTTTTTGTCACATTAAAAAAAAAAAAAAAAAAGCAATTGGACCATATTAAATGTCACTGCTAAACAACAACTTTAAAACGCCCCTTCATAAAGTGACCAAGCTATTTGAGAGAGTTGATGCTGACATGTCCAGTAATGACGTTACAATTTGTAGTTTAAACTCAGTAACTTTAAGGTCCACAAATCCAGTTTACTTTGAAAACTAAAACTATTTTAAAACTTCATGAATACATCAACCTGAGGAGTATCTTAGGTCCCAAATCCAGTTTTTTAATTAATACTCCACAAAAGAGAAAACATATATATGAAAATTTAAACCACAGTTCTGGGCCCATTAAAACACCAAGAAAAACCTAAAGGTTAAGATTTCCAGCTGATTGGGAGTGGGGGAGGAGGGGGTGAGGGACCAAAAAAAATGTATGTCAAAAACATTTTTCTTTAATTTAGACAAACTAAAATCTTAAGAGGAAACCCAGACCAAAACATTACTCATGCAACATTAAATGTATTAATAGACTGGTATGCGATGCCATAGTGGATGAGTAGCAAATTATATGATGCAACAGCATTTAAAAACTTCCTTTTAATGTATTCAATTTGAACATTTTAAATAACGCAACATAGTATTTTGAATATTACAGTATTAACATAGTGCTTGATTAAAGATCTGCAAATCTTTGTAGTAACACATTAAGTTAAAAAATTACCTCAGAAGGTAAATATGAAGACGAAAGGAGAATATTTTAATACAGTAATCTGTGCCATACTGACAATTGAGTACGAATACAGCTGAGGATAATTGACTAAGTAGTAAGAGCTTAATTTTAGTGGTTTAAGAAAAGTTTAGAAAGATTTAAAAATTACAGCTACTTTAAAATTTAAGGATTACATATAAGTACACTTGGTGGCCTTCTGGCCAAACAATAAGGTGTACAGAAATTTATTCATACAGTGTTAATTCACAGTCCTGATAACTGAATGGCTTGCATAAGAAAGTATGGCTAGATGTTTCTCACTGGCTGGAAGCAGACATTATATAACTAATCTTTTTAAATGCCAAAATACTGTACTTCCACCCTGCTTTGTAATGGATAACTGCACAAAAAACAGACATTAGCACTGTAACAAAGAAGTCAATGTGTTGGTGATCAACTGGTATAAAGTATATATTATTTTGCTTACCATTTAAACAAACAAACAAACAAAAAACTACCCATACTTGTCTGTGACAGTATGGTAGTAAGTCAGATCCATCATCCTGCATAAAAGGCTTAACTTTTTGAAATAAGTCTCTTGACCTTTTCTAATGGATATTTAATAATTTTCTATTTAAGTGTGAACTTAAATATGAAGGGAAGAAAAAAATCTTATCAGTAAATCTTATATATTTGGGAACTACTCCCTGTTCCCAGATAAAAAGGAATTGTATACTGGGTTCCTTTCTTTATGGCTCCATATAAAAGAAACTGTCAGGGAATAATTTTTTTAAAATCTATCCTCAAACTGAGGTGTGTTCACTACAAGCTAGTGATATTAAACAACTGAGAATATAGCTTTTATTTTTAAGTCACTACTAAGCTAAGTTTATAAAAAAAAAAAAAAAAAAAAGAGGATACTTTTTATAGATATTCCAAATAAGCATCTTTTTTCCCCTCAAATTTCAGACGTTTTTTTTAAGTATAGAACAAAACATGCCAACATAATCTGTAGTGTGCTAGCATAATTTAAAAATGAATGCAGAGATGTGATCTTTAAATTCTAATTTCAAAAATGCTGACCCTTGGAATTGCATTATAATTTTGAAGAAGTGATTGAAAACCTTTGTCACCAGTTGTGTGTTTTTTATAGAAAAAACAAGACTTGCTAATGTTTAATATACACAATTTGAAGAAGTTATATTGTTTGTAAGAAAGTGATATTTAAGCTAAGCATATAGTATTTACAAAACAAGTTTCAGTAAAAACAAAACAAAACACACCGAATTACAGTTTTGTAAATACAACTGATTTTGTCCTTGTGGAGAATTACTGAATGTACAAATTCAGAATTTTTCTAGACTGCTTCCAAGAAAGATAGGTAGACTTGGTGACTGTGAATTCAAGTCAGCAACACAGGCAGGAAGCTAACTTGGACTCTCTTGTGAGCAGCACTGTAGAAACAACTTTTTAAAGGGGTAAAGCCTGCATAAAAGCATTTATCTTGGCATGTGCAAACAAGAAGGGGAAAAGCTGTATTGAAGGAAGGGGTGAATTAAAGTCCCTAAAATTCAAGTCCCTTCTTTAGGGAGGTGAGATCCTCCTTGGCATATGTCCTGCCTTAATCTGAGCTGTGTTATAGAAAAGTACAGACTCTGGTGTTTGGGACTGCCATCTCCAAACCAAGAAAATTAAATAAATAAAAAAGGCAAAAGGAAACAGGTTAAGTTTAGAAAATGGTTCTTTAACTAGTGGAATAGTCTGAATACCAGAATTCACTGAGAATCTATTTACACCACAGTTTGATTGCACACACACATCCATACATATGCATACTCTCACATACATTCCCAATCTTTAATTTAAAAAACAAAAAAAAGTCAAACAATCAGAGTGACTGTTCTTAAAATAATTTGTAAAATGCCTAGAGCTGGGCTAAATTTCAACCTTATAGCAGATCCTGAAGATAATTTTCATAATTAATATTCCCATGCCTAGATGTGCCACTGTCAAAACTGAAAAAAACATTTAAGCATGTAACATTAAACACCAAAATTAGTTTAAGCATTCAGTAGCAAATGTTTTTCTTGTAAAACTAAGTTTCTTTCACTGGAAATGGCCTGAAATATTAGTCATAGCCCTAAACCATAGTACAAAATATAACTGAAGAATTCTCATTTTATTCTAAGTTAAACCACCCAACAATATCACTTGTATATTGCCATCATGTTATTCTGTAAAGGTGTGATATATAAAATGCTGTAAGACCCGGTACCTTTTCAATTTATAAACACAGTGAACTTCATTACTGTACATGTACTCTGCAACTACAGCTTAGCTGTAAATCCTCCACACACAATGGTATGGACATTATTCCCCCTCTATCCCCATTAAACTGTACATCGAGACAATACAAATTTACTGTCCCACCCACCCCCTTACAAAAAAATAATACTCTAAAAGCAACCCTACTGCAACTTTTTAATTAAGACGATTACATATATTTTAGACCAATTGCTTTAAAGCAAGAAGGCAGTATAAACCTTCTAGGAAAATTTTTATAAAAGAGGTTAAGAAATATAAGACAATTTATACATTTAAAAACTTACAATAAATAAGAGATGCAGGCATTTTTGAATACTAGATACTATAATCCAATACAAGAACATCTTGATGTTCTGAAGCCATATGTTGAAATTCATTGTTCCTCATGTTTCCTCTCCATGCTTTTAATATTCATTTAACATGACTGGGTACTATGGCTCATTACTTTTCACAAATACTGTGACTGGAAAAAAAAGGTTAATTTTGCTACGAAAATGTTATAATACGTTTTGTATGATCAGTCATCATCCTAAAGAGTTCAGTATAGTCAATGAAAAATAGCAGGGTTATAGCCCCTCCCCCCAAGTCAAAACAATATTTGTTGAAGTAATAAGAATTAGACCCCATCACAGATGACTTTCACTGAGAAGATAATTATAACTTAATCTTGCAGTGAAATATCTTTTTTCCTTGTTCTCTTCTTGCACAGTTCCATCCAATGAAGATCACAGCATATTCATAATAAAGTTATATAACTGATTCAGCACCACAAAATGAATTGGGAGACAGGAGCGTCTGTCCTGGATTGCAGGGTCACAGGTTAGCCAGGAGAGTGCATTGTACTGTTCCAAAACAAACCTGAAAAGTAAATAAACTGTTTTAAGTCCTGTATATACTTACACTGTAGATTTTGGAAGCAGTTTCCAATTATGGCATCTAAGATTTAAAGCCACTTTAAAAAACGGTGGAAGGTATGGAAGAGAGAGTCCTTGGGGAAATTAAAGATAAACTAATTTTCAAAAAAAAAGTATTCTCAAAAGTAGATTACACATGCTAGAAAGAAAAGGACTCATTCTGAATGATGTAATTCATCTAGAGATCCAAGGGTACACAACTATAAATTATTGACAAATAGGAGGAAAATACATAAGGATCAACATTATACTCTTTCCAAGTTGCAATGGAGAACCTTTAATGGTAAAAAGAGCTATACCTGAGGACATCTGAAGTCTGATTTGAGTCAAGTGGGTGGGAGTGTTTACTGTGAAGCAGCTCGTCAGATTGCACTGAAGGCACGTGGAGGTGCAAAGAGGCCTAAAAAAACAGGTAATCAGTCAGCCAAATGAAAAAGTTCTGTTGGTTTTACCTTATTTTCCCAAGTTTTCCCAAGGTCTCGTCCTTGATGAAATACATTTTCGACCTATGTAATGAATGGGCACCACTATAAAGATGCTTGTTCTTCTTGTTTAAGTGCGTAATTTATATTCAATCTTAATTTTCCTCAGTTCTATTGTTTTTGAGACCACATAATAATCCCTTCAAAAGTTATTTAATAGTTATTTTAAAAGTTACTTAAAGTTATCTATTTTCTGGGTGCCTGGGTGGCTCAGCTGGCTAAGTGGCCAACTCTTGATTTCAGCTCAGGTCATGGTGTCACGGTTCATGGGATCGAGCCCCAAGTCGGGCTCTGCACTGATGGTGCAGAGCCTGCTTGGGATTCTTCCTCTCCCTCTCTTGCTGCCCCTCCTCTGATCGCTTCTCTCTCTCCCTTTCTCTCTCTCTCTCTCAAAATAAACATTAAAAAAATGAAATAAAAAGTAAAAAAGAAAATAAAGTTATTATCTATTTTCTGCATGTAACATGCCTAGATGTGTCAAGTAAATGTCTAAGGAAGCACTAAACTGATAAACCTGTCTACAGGTTTACACAGAACTTAAGACTATGCACATACACCTAGGTCTAGCACTGAAAAAGTCAGCATATGCAAATATACTACATACAAAGCTACAAATTTTAAATAAAGCTACCTATGGTGGAATTGTAAGCACTCTAATACAGTACATAGAATGCCTTCCTTTGCCCATGCAATTTCATAATGGAGGCTTAGTAACAACTGCCACACCCATTTTGGTATGACAATGAAGAGTGGAAGAAAGGAATGTGGTACTCTTCTTCACATTTCAATTAAAGAAAGTGAATCATTTTGTTTATTGAGTCAATATATTAAGTGTGAAAAAACTATGAGAGATGGAGGTATTGACTGCAGAACACTAGCAGACTTCATTCTGTATAAAGTAAAAGGTACTATTTTATATTTAGGTGATCTCTACAACTGCAATAGATGTATAAACTCTTCTAATATATATTCAAGAATATAACCAAAGAAATGTCTTTAACTGCCCATAACTCTTCATTTGTAAGTTATAGACAAGTCTCATATGACAGATCACTACAGATTAAATGAATATAATCAGTACCAAAATTACCATTTAATTTCTAAGATAAAAAGATTTTTTAAATCATCTAGGGAATAATCTACTATTTTTCTAAGCAAAGAGAAACACATCGGGTGGTTTTATTGCCTATGGTACAGGAAATAAAATGGAATGTATGAAAATAAAAGGTGAACAAAATTATGGTAAATTATGCCTTACCTGGTAATTCAGACCAGAAGTCCTAATCTTGTTACACTGTATCTGAGGGTGAATGCCCACTTTACACTATCCTCTCTGCAAATAAATATTGAGTAGAAAAGAATCTGGATAGTCCCTTGGACTTTTTGTAAAGTGGTGTTTCCTAAAAAAATGTTCCGTGAAACACTAAGGTCATGAATTATTAACTGGTGTTACACAATTGCTTTCTTGTGTATTAAAGTAAATTTGGGAAATAGTAGGTATACAATGTTATTTGCTACTATTTTTCAGAGATTTTAATGTGCACACATGTATTATAACAACAAAAGGGAGCAGAAAGCATGTGTAACATTTCCCAAAGGACCAAAAAACCCTTTGTTTTATAGAAACACCAAGGACTACTATTTTGCAGAAACACACTTGGGAATATGTTCTTGTAATGAGATCTATATAGACCACTGTACATATATTGGAAAGAGAGGAAAATTCATATGATAAAACTTTATTACCTTGGCTGACCTTCCTAAATATATCACCTCATTAATAGTCAATTCAGATCAACAGCTGTTGTATTCTTTATGTGCTACAGAAGTTCATTGCTTAATCTCAAATGTCACGGACTCAATGGTATGTTGGCCAAGGGTATCAAGATTTAATAGCAACAGGCTTAAAAGATACCAAGCCTATTGGTTCAAGTACCCACTAAAAGCATAGCATCCAACTTTTACCCTACAATTAAAAATCAATTGGCAAGAAGTTAGGTTAGTTAGTATGACCTCTGGAATAAAATTGTCAACTTCTGGTGGGCATATATAAGAATAAGTGAATCAGATCTGAATTTCCTATTTTGGAAAAGTAGTAAGCAGAAGCAACAAACTCTGGATAGGACTTTCAAATCTCATTTTACCATTATATGATGTATCTCAACCTTGTTACAGCACTTGCTAATGAACTTGTTTTGATAAAATAAGTCACTATGGGAGTCTTAGTACTTGAAAATGACTTAATAGTTTTAACACAGCAATTTACACAAAGCTAGAAAAAAAATTTTTAAGGAGGTAGTAAGTGGATCTAAATATCAAATATTCTTACAAAATTATGAATCCTTTAATCCCCCAAATACTGAGGCATAACAGAAGTACAGTATGATGTAATTCAAAGAATAACCATATAATCATGAAAGGATCCAGACTGTAATCCTAGTCTACTAACCAATTTATGACTTTAGACAAATGAGTTTTTCTGAACTTTAATATGCTCACCTAGAAAATGAAAAGTTATTAGATTAAAAGTAATAGAAGTTTTCACCCAGCTCTAAACTTCCATATGTGCAGCTGAAAATAATAAGAGCAAGGGTCCCAGAAATATGACTTAAGATTAATTAAAAGTTCAAACTTAGTATCAATTTAAAACGTGGAGCTGTTTCATAATTAGATAACTTCTTTGTGCTCTTGTCATATATTGCAATGCATTTGACCTTAGACACTTCTGTGTTTAAGACTTAAGCCGTCGATTAGTATTATTTAGGAACTGGCATAAAAATGGAAATACCTTAAGAAAAAGGGGACACTGATATTGTGCTTGAGGACATGCTGACCAGAACCAGTCAGGTAACGGACCCGCTTTGGCAGTTGACACAAAGTAACCAAGGGCCAATGGTTGCTGAAGAATATTAGTTACTTCATCATGAGATTCTGTTGAAAGTAGCCGATCAGTACCCTGACCCTTTAAGAGAGAAAAATTAAAAGTGTTAGTTCATTTGATATATACTTGGGCACTATATATACACAATGGCAATCAGTCTCATTATCTTATGATGTCAATTTAGAAAAATACTGAAAGATACTGAAAAAAATCAATTGCTATCTACTTAGTAAGGAGATCATAATTAGTAACAGTACTAAAAGAATGAGCTTTATTTCAAGAGTTTTAAGAGGAAATTAATATGCCAACTGCTTATGCTTGTATCCTTTAGATTAGTCCATGTATTTCTAGATATTTACATTAAGGAAATAGATAAAAAGAAGAAAAAGTGATATGCAAAGGTTCACTGCAACATTACCTATAACAGACCAAAAAAAAGGGGGGGGGGGGGATGCATGGGTGGTTCAATCAGTTAAGTATCTGACTCGTGATTTCAGCTCAGGTTATGATCTCATGGTTCACAGGATCGAGCCCCGTGTTGGGCTCTGTGCTAACAGTGCAGAGCCTGCTTGAGATTCTCTCTCCCTCTCTCTCTGTCCCTCACCTGCTCGCTCGCATGCACACACTTGCTCTCTCTCAAAATAAACTTAAAAATTTTTCATTAAAAAAAAGAAAAAAAAACTTAAATGTCCAACATTTTGGGAATGACATAACAAATTATGGGAAAACAAGGTTAAAAAACTTATTATACTTATTTATACATATTGGAAGCTGTAACATAAATACATGTGAAAGGGAATTTGCTACAAGTACATATGGTTTTCTTAAAGTGATGAAATTACTGGTGCTTTTCCACACACACACACACACACACACACACACACACACACACACATTTTAATACTCTCACTGTTTTTTTAGTTTTTTGTTTTTTTTTTTTTTTAATTAATCTCTGCACCCTCCTTGGGGCTGAAACTTACAACCCCAAGATCAAAAGTTGCATGCTCTCCCAACTGAGCCAGTCAGGTGCCCCAATGATCTTACTTCTTTCCAGTTAAAAACAAAACGAAAGGATACAAGGTAAGATGGGGCAAAGATCCTTCCTTATTTTAAAAAGTCAGGCTCTAAAGAATAAACAAATAGGCAGGTTCTAAACATATGCATACTATTATAATCAAATAAAAACTATATTTAATTTCACTCAAATAAAGATGTTACTCAAATGAAGCCCAATCAGTTTTGAATTCAAATAGAAGAACAAGACAGCTGCTTCCCAACACTAAACACTAAAAATTAGGATGGAGGGAAGAAGATAGTGTTTTTCCTATTCTTATGAGAAAATTAATATTTCTATTATGTTCCTCCTCACAGCCCTGATACAAATGGCAGATTAGAGCATATACTATAATCCTCAAATAATCTGGTCTAGCCATACCTGATTAGAAGCTATGGTGAGTGGTCGAAGGACTAAAGCCAAGAAAACATGAAGTCAGGGACAGCAGAGCCTTAGAGACTCTGTTTATAATATATCATTCAACATTATCAACAATAGCCAAGCTATGGCAAGAGCCCAAATATCCATCGACTGATGAATGAATAAAGAAGATGTGGTACATATACACAATGGAATATTAGTCATCAAAAAGAATGAAATCTTGCCATTTCCAACGATGTGGATGGAGCTAGACTGTATCATGCTAAGCAAAATAAGTCAGAGAAAGAGAAATACCATAGGATTTCACTCATATGTGGAATTTAAGAAACAAAACAGATGACGGGGCGCCTGGGTGGCTCAGTGGGTTAAACATCCAACTTCAGCTCAGGTCATGATCTCACAGTTCATGGGTTCAAGCCCTGTATCGGGCTCTGTGCTGACAGCTCAGAGCCTGGAGCCTGCTTCGGAGTCTGTATTTCCCTCTCTCTTCGGCCCCTTCCCTGCTTGCACTCTGTCTCTCTCTCTCTCTCTTAAAAATAAACATTTAAAAAAAAAAAAAGATGAAAATATGGGAGGGGGGAAAAAGAGAGAAAGGGAAACAAACCATAATAGACACTTTTTTTTTTTAAATAGACTCTTAACAATAGAGAACAAACTGACGGCTGATGGAGGGAGGTGGATGGGGGGATGGGCTGGATGGGTGATGAGTACACTTGATATGAGGAGCACTACGTGTTGTATGTAAGTGATGAACCACTGAATTCTACTCCTGAAACCCATACTGCACTGTATGTTAACTAGAATTTAAATAAGAATTTGAAGAAAAAATATGCGATTCAGGTATTAACATCTGTAAGACAAAAGTGCATGCAGGTACTGTAATTCTCACTTCTTGTTAATTTCCAAGGAAAAAATAGTGTTCTATTTATCAATCCGTTACTAAGTTAATGAATGACATTTAGATTAAGCTTTCATAACAGGGTTACCTTGCCAGCATCACCTCCATGGGGGTAATGAGATCCTGGAGAATGTACAGGAGACCCCGTTGGAGATGCAGGAAGAATATTAATGATATCAGGGTCAAGATCATCTCCTGTGTCTAACAAATCAAAGATACCCATTCCATCCGCTCCATCTATATAGGAGAAAGAAAAATAAATAAATATTCCATTTTTCACATCCCATGGTCACTTGCAGAAGAGGGTTAAAATAAATTAATGAATTTTAATAAAAATGGGTTAATTAACATCTATTTAATGCCTACTATGTGATAGGTATTGTTCTAGAAGCCATATAAACAACTATACATTATACACAAGCATGTGGTAGTGTGAATAATGCCCTCCCCCAAAGATGTCCACATCCTAATCCCAGGAATGTGTGAATATGTTACCATAAAGAACTTTGCAGATGTGATCAAGCTAAGGATCTTGAGATGGGGAGATTATTCTGGATTATCCAGGTGGGTCCAATGTAATCACAAGGGTCCTAATAAGAGGGAGGCAGTAGGGTTAGAGTCAGTGAAGGACGTATGATGCTATGCTGCTGCTGCTGCTGCTGAAGATGGAAGACAAGAGGTGCAGGTGGTCTCTAGATGTCGGCAAAGAAACAGATTCTCTCAGAGCCTCCAGACAGAATCAACCTTGCAGACACCCTGACTTTAGCCCACTTAAGACTGATTTCAGACTTTTGACCTCCAGAACTATAAGAAAATAAATGTGTGTTGTTTAAAGATACTAAGCATGTGTTAATTTGTTACAACAGCAACAGTAAAATAATACAAAACAGCATGCTTGGAATGAAAATATATTTAAAATGGGACTATGCACAATTAATACTCTAGTTCTTTATTAAATAAAATATTCAAGTTATTGTATAACACATTAAAAGAAGAGAATATTAAATAGTCCCTACTTGTGACTTTAGAGATGTGCCGTGTTCTAAGGTAATTCAGGGCAACAATGGAATATCATTTATTTTCTCTTCTACTAAAATGTAATCTATTAAGTTCATCTACAAAAGCTATATCCCTACTATGGCAGTTTATATAAATTACTATATTATTTTGGCAAATCAATTTATAAAGGAATATAAAATGTGCCACAAAGTCTATTGTCTATGTACAGGTAAACAGCACAGGCAAAAACCTATACAAACATTTTATGATCAATGTTGCCTTTTAAAATAAGTAAATATTTTTGAGACAATTCATAGCACTAGTTCCAGTATCAATAAAGTAGAAGAATGGTTGTATTAGTTTCTTGTTGCTACTTTAACCAATTACCACAAGCTTTTTTTAATGTTTTATTTATTTTTGAGAGAGTGCAGGTGGGGGAGGGGCAGAGAGAGGGGGGACAGAGGATTTGAAGTGGGCTCTGCGCTGAGAGCTGCAAACCCAATGTGAGGCTTGAACTCACGAACCTCATGATCATGACTGAGCTGAAGTCAGATGCCCAACTGACTGAGCTACCCAGGTGCCCCACCACACACTTAATGACTTAAAAAAACATATCTTAATTCTCTACAGTTCTGGGGGCCAGAAATTCAAAATCAGTTTTACTGGGCTGAAATCAAAGTACTGGTTATTAGGCCAAAATCAAGGTACCAGGAGGTCTATTCTCTTTCTGGAGGCTCTAGGGGAAAGCTTTTCTTGTCTTTTCCAGCATCTAGAACTATATTCCTTGCATTCCTTGGCTCATAGCCCCTTCTTTCATCTTCAAGGTCAGCAGCATAGCATCATTTCTGACTTTGCTTCTCTCTGTTTCCATCACATGGCCTTCTTCTTTTTTGTGTATAATCAAACGTCCCTCTGCCTCCTTCTTGTAAAGATACACGTGATTGCATTTAGGGCCCACCTGCATAACCCAGGATAACCTCTTCATCTCAAGATCTTTAACTTAATCACACATGTAAAGTCTTTTATGGTCATATAAAGTAACATTCACAGGTTTCATAAACACTTATAGGATGCGGATAGGTTTGGGGAGGAACTCTTCAGATGAATTAGCCACAATCATCAAGACTTACTTTATATTTGCAAACCTTTAAAGAACAATTCACCTACCATTGTTGGGATTAAAAGCTAAGTCCAAATTTTCAGTGGTATAAGTAGCTGAAGCTACTTGCACAGAAGCAGAAGTAGGGAACACAAGTATATGAGTACATGATGTGTCCTGTGGGGTATTTAGCTGAGATGTCTGCATGTTTAGAGTAGTACTTCTTCCAAATACAGAACCAGTTGACACAGAATCTGAAAAGAGAATTTTTTTTCTTTCAATAATAGAAGAATCAATTTTATATGATATTTAGAAGTGCAAGTGCATGAAGAATTAAATCGGATATAAACTAAGGATAGCTAACCTGGCATAATAACAAAAGAGCCTTGGGGTTCCATTGCTACCAAGCAAGCACTGAGAATGCTGGGAGAGTCTGCAGCAGATATACCACACATTCTACACATGTCCTTGAGCCTTTTACTTAGAGACTGCAAGTTTCGACGACTCAGCAAACTGCTCCAATCTGTGGGTATCAACAGTAAAAATATAACATCCAAAGTAACAGCATTGTTAACACTCTGTAGAACCAAAGTTAAAACATAATGGTTTTTAAGTTACTGCATTCCTCAAATAGGAATCATCATCAAACCAAAAATCTTGCTGATGTTACTCAACATCATATTTTAATATAGGTCAACATCAACTGATCTGTTAAATAGGGGATGAGCTGCAATAATGGGCAAAAAGAGGAAAAAATGGAAGACAAAAAATAAGGACAGTAGTAATAACACTGCCATTAAGTCAAAACAAAGTAAAATGTCCTTTCAAAATTGGAATTAGGCCATTTGTGAACTAGACATTTGTGATTCCTCTTTGAAAACAAAACAACTAGTTTTATAACCTCTGAATTTTATTCAGTACATTTACACAGATGTAGTCTGAACAGTGTATGAATTAACAATCAAAAGCACAATTTTACCTTTCAATTCTCCATGACCAATCCTTCCTAAGCGGCCAATTACAACTCTCCATGGTAATGAGCTCATCTGTACAAGTCCTAAGCACCACTCCCAAAGTTTCTGTAAACCAAACCTTCTAGCAGATCCTTTTTTCCGACGAGCCCTATTGTACAGAATACAAGAGACAATTAAATATTTCTAAAATTCATGACATTTTAAAAGAGCTCAAATTTGTGAAAAACTGGTCCCTTAATTTTAATGCTTGACACTTTCTACATAGTCCTAAGCAAGAATATACATAAAATCATAGGTTATGCTAGTTTGTGTCTTTATAATACACATTAAAATATTTTAATTTTTTTTTAAATGTTTATTTCCGAGACAGAGACAGAGCATGAGTGGGGGAGGGGCAGAGAGAGAGGGAGACACAGAATCTGAAGCAGGCTCCAGGCTCTGAGCTGTCAGCACAGAGCCTGATGCGGGGCTCGAACTCACAAACCGTGAGATCATGACCTGAGCCGAAGTTGGTCACTCAACCGACTGAGCCACCCAGACGCCCCAACACATTAAAATATTTAACTTTTAAAATGAAAAATTGTTCACAAACCATCAAAATTCACCAGAAACACTGCTCTACACCAGAGATTGTCAAACTTTTTCTCTAAAGGGCCAATATATTAAGCTTTGCAGGCCAGGCCATCAAGATTCTGTTGCAACAATAACTGCTGTTGCAGCATGAACGCAGTCCTTCAGAATACCTAACCACACAGGTGTGACCAGATTTGGCCCAAAGGCTGTGGTTTGCTAACCCTTGCTTCATACTTTAAGTTGAAGAATATCAAACAAAACACTATGTTTCTCAGACCAAACAACACTGTTGGGTTTTCTGCATATAAGTCCTTTATTAGGCAAGTACGTAACATAAGCACTCTTGGCTGAGCAACGATTGACTAAGTACTTAACACATAACAAGCATTATGTGCAATTTACATGTTACACCTCATTTCAGCCTAACAACCCTATGAGGCAGATAAAATTATTCTCCCAATCTTACAGAGAAGCTGAAGCTTAGCTGGCTAAAGTAGTTTTCTCAAGATCACATAGCCAGTAAGTGGCAGTGTCGGGATTTGAACCCAGATCTCTAAAACTCTAGAGTTGGACCTTTCTACTTCAGTGAAATGGCAATACTATCTTTGTACTGGAAAGGTGATATTTTTCTTTCTCTATTCTTTCTCAACCTTCACAGATAAGCATACTATTTCCAAAGCTCACTAACTTAGCATTTAAAAAAAATCAAACTTATGGGGTGCCTGGGTGGCTCAGTTGGTTAAGTGTTTGACTCTGGATTTTAGCTCAGGTCATGATCTCATGGTTCGTGGGTATGAGCCCTGCACTGGGCTCTGCATTGACAGAATGCAGCCTGCTTGGGAATCTCTCTCCCTCTCTCTGCCCCTCCCCGATTTGTGCCCCCTCTCTCACTCCCTTTCTCAAAAATAAGTAAATAAACTTAAAATAAATAAATAAATAATAAAAACTGTGTCAAGGAAATAAGGTATGAAGTACTTCTCTAAGGTTTATTAAAAATAGCCAATAAAACATTATAATAATATAAAATTAATGTTTCTATATTTCATTTCTTCAGCATCACTATAATCTAATAGTCATTAAATATTTCTGTATATAACCAATTTCTGAACTTAAAGAAACTGAACCTTCATATAATAAAAAAAATAATAAAGGATAGAACCAAACCTCAAAATTTTTTGAAAATTACTTCATGGACTTGCCTTTCAGGTTCTCTTAGTCCATGTTCACTAGCCTTGAAATATATTACTAGAAATGTCTATTAACTTATAACTTAATATGAGGCTTACCTGTTGTGATCTATTACTTACAACCTTCAGAAATAACTAGCCATGATACCTAATTACTACCAAGAATTATTCTAAAAATAAGGCCACCATTTTCAAAAGACACTCCAATATTTAATTTAAAAGGCAAAATTTTCAGTCAACAATTTTAGTAAATGAAGTTAATGCAGCTAATTAGGGACTATATTTTAGATGGCACATGAGAGAAATAAATGTCCTAGGATGCTTTACTAGATTTTTTTTTTTTTTTAAATTGCAGAGGCTCTCTCATTCCATGCTTCAAAGTTTTTTAGGCTAAAATCATTGTGTCAAGCCTTATTACATAGAATTTAGGTACTTTACTCTCTTCTATGTAACAAAAATCAAAATTATTTTTTTTCCATTTTTTTTAATATTTATTTTTTCAGACAGAGACAGAACATGAGCGGGGGAGGGGCAGAGAGAGAGGGAGACATAGAATCCGAAGCAGGCTCCTGGCTCTAAGCTGTTAGCACAGAGCCTGATGCGGGGCTCGATCTCAAACCACGAACCATGAGATCATGACCTGAGCCAAAGTCTGACACCTCTCAAAATTTTTTCTAATACTCCTAAATTATACAATATATTACCTACCAAAAAAAAAAAAAAAAAGTATCACCCACAATTCCAAAACTTAATGATATAACCTTCCAATTTTCTATTTTTCTATTCATTAATAATGAAATATAGTGTGTGTGAGAGTATTTTTAAATGGATGATCTAATGATACACTTAAGGAAACAGAAGTACCTATTCGGGACATCGATGTTAATGATACAAGTTTCTAAAAGTTCTCCATACAGATCTGTGCAAGATGCAAGAATCCATCTTTGATCATGTGATAAACAGTAGCCCACGAAAAGAACATTGTATTTCTGTCCAGCTTCTCCAAATGTTTCTCCTAGCTCTGTCTGTTTATCCTTCACTGGAGCCAGAATAAAAGGTGGTGTATAAAGTCGAATACACTCTGGTCTCTGTAAAATAAAAAATTAAGGTACTATTGGTACTATGCAATCCTAAAAATCTTTTACTGAAAATGTGATATCTCTATTCAATTATAAGATAATTGGAAAATGAGAAATAAACAGAGGATTGTAGTTTTGTATAAAATCATAAAATGTATAATCATTCAATAATTTTGGTCACAGAAAACATACTTACATCAGGACTTTTAAGAGCAGTTTCCATGGCTAAACCTGGACCAAAGCCAGTCAATGTTTTCACGTTGGTTGATGTTGGAAGTGGTCTCCGACACTGGGTAAAGGCCGAAAAAGCCAGGGATTTTAAATGCTGGGTATATATTTGTCTATCTTCGTGCTTCACAGGTTGCAACAGGTACTGACAAGGAACAATCTAAGAATTATAAGCAAATATTACAAAGTTAAACTTGTAAAAATAAAAATAAAAAGAACTGTGGGTCTAAATCTCTAAAAACTTTTACCAGAAAATTTAAATAAAACCTAATTAAAACTATAATCTAAAGAATTATATTTTATTACATAGGTTTTTAATAATTTTACTAACAGGTTATATAAAAACTTTAAAATTTCTACACAGCAGTTATATTAATACTGCCATTGATTAGTTCTGTTATAGTCTATAAAGAAATAATTCAAAATATCTGTAAAAAAGTTAATATCATTATTTACTACTTTTACTTGAAATCTGTCTTATTTAGAATTCTAGTTTATATAGGCCCATACTCTAGGGGTGTCTGGGTGGCTCAGTCGGTTAGATGTCCGACTTTGGCTCAGGTCATGATCTCGTGGTTCATGAGTTTGAGCCCCACGTTGGGCTCTGTGCTGACAGCTCTGAGCCTGGAGACTGCTTCAGATTCTGTGTCTCCCTCTCTCTCAACGAAATAAACGTAAAAAGAAAAAAGAAAAATTATATAGGCCCATGCTCTAGTCTTCTATTTAAGCATATGAATTTAAAAATTAGTTTATAAAAGCAACACAAGAGAAATATTTAATGTACTTAAATGCAATCTTTTTATCCTCTATTAATGTGATATGACTGTAAAATTTATCTTCATAAACTCCCGAAAATTTCTATCATAATATCACTTAAAGTAAAATATAATAGAACCTGGTTTTTAAAAAAAATTAATTTGGATACAGAATAGTATTTTTGAAACTTCTATCTACATCAAATTGTTTTATATAAATTTAATTTGCAACATTTACCATTCTTACCTGTACAGAAACAGTACTCTTAATATGAGGAGGAAGAGTCTGGACCATTTCCAGAAAGCATCGAAGTAGCCCCAAAGTCCATACATTAGAAGAATTAGTGCTCTCGTCTTTATTTTCATAGGTAAAAGGATCAATTATATAAACGACAATTGCAGGTGGATAAGTGATTGCATGTGAATCACCATCTGTGGGGATGCCCACTTTATCCCGATCCATCGTGCTAAAATTTAAGGTAGAAATATACAGTTAGGAAAAAAAGTTGTACTGTACCTTTTTTGAGGTAGTATCAAAAGCAGGTTCTTTCCCCTCTCCGTGCCCCAAGGAGAAAAGAGTAGTTTATTAGGAAACGTAACACAGGATTACAGAGAATACATGTTGTGTGATATTCCCATTCTCTTCTGTGTGTTCTAGAAAAGGCTCACCACCCCACAGCTGCCACCTGAGTGTGCACTGGGAAAGTCACAGAAGACTTCAAGTCATCAGTGTTAACTACCTCCTTCCTTCCTTGAATCTCCTAGCAGACATGTATATACCTAAAGTTTTTACATTCTGGAACTGCCCAGTCATCTAGAACTCAACTTCCCGCAAATAAAACATTTTCACAAAACTTTAAAAAATTCATTTGTCTTTGTTATAACCTTTTAAAGCACTTGAGCACTACATTTTCACTCACAAAACTTGCCAAGTTACTTCTTGAACAGCTTTACAACAAGTAGACTTATAATTTCGCTACTCTAAACAATGTTCTTCTTTGGAAAATTAGTCCTATAGATAATTACTCCCATCAAGTTGGTTCAGTTTAACACACTAGTTTCTAAAGAGGCCTAGTACATATAGTTAATAACTACAGGGAATAGATGATTTAAAAAGTAGATCCAGAAGGTGAAAGTGTTTTAGCCAATATATATTTTTTTAAACATCAGGGTATACCTCAGAACACTTCAGTGACAAAAATATTTGGTCTTACTAAGGAATCCTCTTGATCCCTAAATACTTTATCCTCTCCCTTTTTTCTGGTGGTGTCAGAGAGCCTGTCTAAAAATTAAGGGACATCTCTTTCTTACCAAAGAGAATAGTAAAACATTGTGCACACAATTTCATGGTATACAAAGACGCTTGCATTAAGAGGTCTTGAATTAAAAAAGGGAAAAGTATTCCTAAAACCACAGAATATCAGAAATGCCAGAGCGCTTAGTGCTTTAGTGAGAAATCTGAGACAAAGGGAAGTTAAATGGGCTGCTGAAAATCACAAAGCACAGCTAGACCAGAAAGGAACCAGGTTTTCAAACTTAGTCAATGTTCTATTACATTTTTAGACTATACTAATCCACTTCACACTTCATAATTTTAATGGTGAACAAGCTTCGTTCTTTGATGGTGATACGATTTTTTAAAAACCCCAAATCTATTTAGATATTCAAGATGAATGGATCCATCTAGGTAATTAATGTTTTGTTTTTACTTACATAAATGAGTTTTTTAACTTTGAGCCAAATGCATCTAGGTAGCTGAAAGATTATTACCAAGCTCCGGCTAACCTAATCTATAAATCAAAAGGAAGCTCATTCAAAACCTTCATAAAAGGAATAGAGAGCTGCCATCATCATTGTTGTCACTATAAATAACTCATATGTTTGGAAAACACTGTATAAAGCACTTAATGTACATTATACGCTACTGCTCCCATTTTACATTAAAGAAACATGCTCAGAAATTTAGACAACTTTCCTAAAGTAAGACAGCCAGAAAATGGCAGAGCTAAGATTCAAATCTTGGTTATGACTCTTAATAAGTTCTGAACAGACTAGTTCAATAGGAACTACTATATCATTGGGAGTGATTTGCAAAGGCAAATCTACTTGACAATTATGTCACAGAAGAGATTCAAAACATCACAGGACAGTTGACCTAAATGGTTTTCAAGGTCTTAATTCCCACACTGAGATTTTAGGATGCTATGATAAAGGCTTTATGAAGTCTGCATTATAATTTTTTTTAATGTTTATTTCAGAAAGAGAGACAGCATGCATGCAAGCAGTGGGGGGGTAGAAAGAGAGGAAGACAGAAAATCTGAAGCAGGCTCCATGCTGACGGCACAAAACCAGACATGGGGCTCAAACCTACAAACAGTGAGATCATGACCCGAGCTAAAGTTGGACACTCAACTGACTGAGCCACCCAGGCACCCCTGCATCATACTTTTATAAGTAAAATAATCAACGTAACAAAAACTAAAATTTCAAGGATAAGACCAAAAAATTCTGTGTTCATTCACAATGTATTTACATTTCTGTGAAGAATAGTATATTTAAAAAAGGTACCTTTCAGACACATCAGGATGTGGCTGAGTGGGAAGTGAAGATGATTCTCCAGAAATCCCAGCTGTTTGTAGAGCTGATGACTGTTGCCCTCCTAGCTGGCCATTCTGAACTGTACTCGCTTGTGTAGACATGGATCCTGTAGCACTACTGTTCATACTGCCAAAGGGTGGAAATGAGGGTAGTTTATTTGATGGTACTCCACTACTCAAGTTGGAGGATGATGAAGTTGAAGTTGTGGTCAAAGTTGAATTAGCTGTGGCAACTGAAGAAGACATGGCAACACCTGAAGTCATTGTCATAGTGCTACTTGCTGCAGATGCTAGGGTGGCAGATGGAGTATTAGCATTTCCAGTATTTGTCATCTGAGGTGGAGTAATCAAAGATTGACTTGTAGGGGCAACTAAATTTGGCTGGGAGAGTAGAGAGCTGTCCAAAGGCTGGGAAGCAAGATAAGGACCTAAAGATAATAAAAACAGGCAGTATATTTAATTCTTTATTTTACTGATTGGTTCTTTTTTTATTCTACTATGTGAATAATTATCTAGTTGATGCTTTTTTAAATCACCCTCCCTTAGTTACTTGCTAGCAGTGTAGCAGATATAAGCTTTTTATTTCCCCCCAGAAACTGAAGAAACAAATTTTAAATGGAATTGAAAAAGCCAGCATTTTCATACAAAATCAAGAAATGGTTCCTATGAAAGTATAACAAAATTATATTTACTAGGCATAATTAATTAGATGAAAATAATATCAAGCAAATTTTCATCAAACCATTCAAAGGGTTCCTAATATTGAGTGAATTGGGAGCTAACTAGATATAAATAAAATAGAAAATGTTATTATGGGATTCATATTATCAGGATGTCTAATAAGGGTCAATATTTTGGTTCTGTGTTTCCTTGGATTAAGTCTAAAGTAAGTCCATTGATATTTATTTAATTCAATGTTAATTCAAGGGTGTTAAAAGCCGTCTTAAATAGATGTCATTTTCTTAGTTCAACAAAGAACTGTTTCTTGGTGTTGTAGAGGTAACAACAAGTCATTTTACCTCTAAACCAATAACAAATCTTAATGTTAATAAGCTTAAATAAAAACACAAATTCATCAGATCCAAAAGAAGCAAAGGAAATTGTTTATACCCTCAATTTCTTCTTACCTGATAGAATCCCTATTTTGGGAATCAGCAAACTTTCTCTGTAAAGGGTCAGACAGTAAATATTTTGGGTTTTGTGGGTCTCACAGTCTCTGTCACAACTATTCAGCTCTGATGTTATAGCACAAAAGCAGCCAAACAATATGTAAACAAATGAGCATGGCTGGGTTCCAATAAAATTTTATTTACAAAAACAGCTAATACACTAAAGCTACACTTTGCTACCACTGATCTTATAAAATAAATGCAAATTTAATACCTAAGTCATATCTGCAGACTTGTGCATAAAGCTTGAGTTTAGAAAATGCTTCATTGTTACCATCAGCTGCCTGAGAGAACCATTCTGCTACCAACTTTTCTGATAGTTTCTTTGATGCAGTAGATCCAACTCTCATGATCCCATCTGTCAACAGTCGAGAAATAGGTCTATGCTGACCTAGTCGACAGGACTAGAGATATACATAAAGAAAACAGAATTAGTGAATTTATTATAGTATTTGAGTACATGTTATAAATAAAGCATTTATTTTTACTTATTTTTAAAAATATCTCTTACATATTTTAAATAATCATTTATTCATTTATTTTTATGTAATCTCTACACCCAACATGGGGCTCCAACTCACAAGCCCAAGATCAAGAACCACATGCTCTAACAACTGAGCTAGCTAGGAGCCCCAAGCATTTAAGTTATTTAAAGTAAGCTTTATAATTTATAATTAACATTTGGAATAAAAATATCAAGAGTGAAACGGTACATCTTTTTCTCTTTCACATGAGAAATCCAAATTAAACTATCTCCAATGAAATAAAACACCTAGATAAGAATGGCACAAGAAGCATAGTTTGAAGATTGAAAACTTGCAGAATACAGATATAACTGAGCATAAAAATGCACATATATCCCAGTCAAATCAAAATAAAAACTGTATATACATTATGAATTTGCCAGCTCTCCCTCCAATTCTATGGGCCACTGATGTCTATTACAAGAAGCCCAATATCAAATAAGTTTGTAACACTAAATTAAGAAAATATAGAGAGGATTTCTTTACTCTTAAGACTTTCAAAGGCTTTAATAATCTAATATGAATAGTGAATCTCTAAAAAAGTAATATAAAGCATAATGTTTCCCCAGAGCTATTTAATCATGGAACTTTTGTCTGGAGAGACTTTGCAGAACAAGTAACACTCTTTGGGAAATAATTATTTCCCAAACACACTACAGATGACCTGCAATTAAATGGAACATTTATAAGGAACTAAACTAACACAAACTAACAATTCAGATTGTCAAATTAAATTTTAAGGACTGGATTTCCAACATTTGTAGGAAAAGAAAGGTATAATCAAGTAAGGCTTTATGTCCTGTACCACTTAAAATTTGTAATCACTGCACTCATGATGGCTACAACATGAGAATTATAACTTTAAGAAGATCAGTCAAGAATTTCAAAAAAAAATAATGATCATAGAGAAATCTAGCACAGCTTTATTTTATGAAAGTGAGGCCTAGTGTCAGTACCTGAGGTCCTAGAGAATCAGGACTAGAATTTTCATAAATGTAATTTTTTTCCTGGCTATTTAATACTACCCTTTGTTTCAGAAAAAAGATGATCATAAAAGGTACATATATGCCCTTGAAGGTTTTTCCCCAATACAGCAATTTCTACTGTGACACATGGCACACATATCCAACAAAGGGTCCCGGTCTAATGCTGTGAAGAATATAACTGGCTAGTATGAAAACTACACAACTAGTCTCACATCATTATTATTCTGTACAATCAACTGAACTGCCCAGTACATTTCATATATAAACATACAAATTATAGTCTTAAAATGCTACCTCTTTTTAAACACCTACCTCATATATTGCAGTGAGGTCTCTAAAAAAGCTTTTGGCTCCATTTAACAAGGCTTCATTTTCTGGACATAGTACAACATAGGCTATATCTCTTTGAGATCCATAGGGTTCCAGCATAAGTCTCTCCCAATAAGGGAGTGCAAATGGAGAAAGCACCAGAAAATCATAATCATAACCCAACAAAAACGTAGGGATTGGCAGTGGTTCTGGGGATTCATCAGTTCCTAAATAAGAAAATCAGATTTTAAGAAAACATTTTACAGCAGTTACATGTCTTTTTTTTTTTTTTTAATGTTTATTCATTTTTGAGACTGAGAGAGAGAGAGAGAGAACACATGAGCATGTGTGCAGGTGGGGGAGGGGAAGAGAGAGATGGGGACAGAGGATCTGAAGTGGGCTCTGTGCTGACAGCAGCGAGCCCAATGTAGGACTTGAACTCACGAACTGTGAGATCATGACCTGAGCTGAAGTCGGATGCTCAAATAAGACACCCAGGTGCCTCTGTCTTCTTTTTTATTTAAATGTCAAAATTACTGAAGTCATTATTAGAAGTAATTAAAGACAAAAACATGTAAAGCCAATGACTGAGACGCGTCCACAGTTAGGCATTTGCTAAATGGTCTTTATAAAACATATGATTTATACCTCATTTAAATGTAAATCCATTGGAGCACCTGGGTGGCTCAGTTGGTTGAGCTTCTGACTTCAGCTCAGGTCAAGATCTGCTGGTTCACGTTTGAGCCGCACATGGGGATCTCTGCTGTCAGTACAGAGCCCTATTCAGATCCTGTCCTCCCTCCTTCTCTCTGCCCCTCCCCCACTAAAGCTCATACACTCTCTCTCAAAAACAAATAAAGTTAAAAAAAATAAGTGTAAAAAAATTAATTTAGAATGAAAAAAGAAGTACAAAAGAAAACATG